>NC_141598.1:36420317-36571535 GCF_047967505.1 Dipteris shenzhenensis | reverse complement strand
TGGGGGAGGGAGTGAGAGAGGGAGTGAGGAAGGGGAGACTGAGTGTTTATTCTTGTGTGTTTTTTACTCTCTTTTCTTTGTCACGACTAGGGGGAGGCTAGAGAGAGAGTGAGAGAGAGAGAGAGAGGAAAGGACAATGAAGGAAGGAAATTGAGCTGCCACTGCTCCTACTTCAACACCCTCTTGGAGGCAGTCCTATCCTAAGTCACTTTATGTCAAATCTTTATTTCACTTTAGTATAGAATTGTGTATAATTTACGTCCTCGATCACTTTCCTTGAATTTCAATACTCACTTTTTTCAAGATATGTACAATAATCCTTTCCAATTTTCGCAGATCTCTCTCCCAATGTTTTTTGCACATAGAGAGAGAGAGAGAGAGAGAATACTTGGATTGTATAACTTTATGAAAATTGCTTTTTCCATTCAAGATAGTAAATTTAAAGGGATACTTCAATTTGTGGTGCACGGACTACCGGAACAATCGCCATTTCTGTCAACGAAGAGGATGTTGCAGGGACAAGCTTTCCCTTGTCAAGGAGAGGGAAGTTCAAGCAAGAAGGAGAGCTTAGAGAATAGATAAAATTGAGCTAGCAAGCGTTCAAGGCATGTCTTTTGTAAAAGAAGATAGTCCCGTTCAAGGGAAGACATTAAAAGAAGACTAGAAGCCTGTAGATTTGTTACTTTTTTATTTTCTTGAGAAATGTGATGCTCAATAGGATTACCATGTAATTTATGAGATGTGGAACAAAGAGATCGGTTATGCTGCCATTTTGGAGACCCACAAAGATTTTTTGGCAGAGGAGCTACCAGAATTTTAGAAGATTTCAGAGAAACAGAAGATAATGATATCAGGAACATCATATGATCATGCCAAGGATTTGATTACAGACAAAAAGCTCTGGATTCCCATCAATAGGAGGTTTGATAGCTTTCCAAAAAAATACAAAGTAGTTTGCAAAATTCATAGTGAAGGCTGCAGGGTCTTGGAGGAAAGCCTTGCTTTGGTTGTGTTTTTAAATCTTTGTCATGAAGGTATTGAAGACATGCCAAGGAGGCTAAGGAAGACGAGAAAATATGAAGAAGGGAGAGGAGAAGAGTGGAGATGAAGAGAGAGGGCACAGCTAGAGAGCACTCCACAAATGACTAATTGTACACTAGATTTAGTCGAAACTGTAGAATATATACAAACCCCTTTAGGATTATGGTTAGGGCATCTAACCTTTTTCTTTATAGCACTCTATTGGGTTAGTGCTTTGCACATATGAGCACATGATGCTGAGCATGGTTTCTCAACACCTTCCCTCAAGATCAACATCATGAAGTAGGCCTTCCCTCAAGAGGATGATTCTAGGGAATCGAAGAAGGACTGAGCATTACATTCCATCACACCCCTTTAATGGGAATGTCCTTCATCTGTGTTTGTCGGTGTTTCTCGAAAAGCTCTTTACCTAGTGGTTTGGTAAAGATGTCTGCAACATTCCCTTTGCTATCACAATGCTGCAGTGTGATGTCACCAAGTAACACTCTTTCTCTAATGAAGTGCTCTCTGATATCAATGTGCTTTGTCCTGGAGCGATATACTGGATTCTTGGCCAATGCTTGAGCCGATTAATTACCATAGTATATTGTTGTTGGCTTTGATTCATCAAAGTCATCTATTTCTGGCAATGGTCTTCTTAGCCATATAGCCTCACATGCACCTATAATGAGAGCTCTATAGAGCTCTATATTCTGATTCTATTAAAGACAAAGAAAAAGTTGGTTGTTTGTTGGACAACCATGATATAGCACTTGACTAAGGAAAAATGCATATCCTTGTGTCGATCTCCTAGTCTTATGATCTTCTGCATAGTCAATTTCATAGTATCCATGCAACCTTGGATGACTTCCTCTATATTCTATTCCAAACTGTCTTATACCTCTGATATATCTCAAGACTCTTCTGCCTGCATTCTAGTGAGACTGTTTTGGATTTGCCATAAATTGTTCTAGTGAACTTACTACATAACAAATATCTGGCCATGTGATAGTCATATATATAAGAGATTCGATGAGCTACCGATAGTACCTATCATTGATGGTAGGATTTTCTAAATCTTTAGTAATTTTCAAACTTTGTTCCATTGGAGTGGTTGCAATCTACCATATGAAACTTCTTTAGGAGACTGTCAACATATTTCAACTGACTCATGAAGGTGCTGTCTTAGTCTCTCTAGAACTCAATTCCAAGACAATAGTGCATAAGTCCAAGATCTTTCATGTCAAACTCTACAAATAAGTCTTGTTTCAACTTCTTGATGAAGCTATCATTGCTTCCAATCATAATCAGATCATCTACGTACAAAAGTGCAATAGTGATGTCTTCCCCTTGAACTTTGTAGTAGAGAGTATGATCTACATCGGACTTCATGTATCCTAGATTAGCAAAATATTTGTTGATTCTATTATACAAACTTTTGGGGGCTTGCTTTAAGTCATAGAGACTTTTCTTGAGATGTCAAACGTGATTCTCTTTTCCTGGTTCAACATAACTTGCTCGTTATTGCATGTAGACTTCCTCGTCTAGCTAACCATTGAGAAAAGAATTCTTGACATCTAGCTAGTACACATTTCATCTAATGAGTGTTGCTAGTGATATTAAGAGCCATATGGAATCCATCTTTGTACAGGAGCATAAGTCTCATCATAGTCTTGATCATATTGCTGTGCAAATCCTTTTGCAACTAGTCTGGCTTTGTATCTTTCAATGCTTTCACCTGGATTGTACTTCACTTTGTGTACCCATTTGTTTGCTATGGCCTTCTTTCCTAGTGGAAGGTCGCATAATTCCCAAGTATTATTCTTATACAAAGCTTCCATTTCTTCATTCATAGCAGTTTGCCATTTTGGCTTGTCAACTACATCTTCGAAGTACACTAGCTCTTCTGTAGCCATGATGGTAGTCATAAGAGCATAGTTGGTGGTTTCAACATGAATTGCTTTGCCTTTCTGAGCATATGTTAATCTGGCTGGAGGTTTGCTTTCCCTAGTAGATCGCTTGAGTTGTTGTGGCTCTTCTTAGGGTGCTTTTGGCAATTCTTGATCTTCTTCATTAACCTTTTCTATAGATGACTATGTAATCGGTGCGTCTATCTCCTATGTATTTGAGGTTTTCCATTCTGATTTCTCATCAAAGATTACATCTCTGGAGATAATGACCTTTCAGTTGATGGGATCATACAACTTGTATGCTTTGCTTTCTTCATTGTTTAGCCAACCATGATGCATTTATGTGACTTCGCATCCAATTTCTTGTGGTGGTTGTCATGTATGTGGGCATATGCTATGCAACCAATTATGTGGAGATACCCAATGCGTGGCTTGTGTCCAGTGAATGCTTCATAAGGAGTCATACCTTGAATCGGTTCGTGATTAAGCAAGTAGTTTGTAGTGGCTATTGCTTCTACCCAATACTAATTTAGAAGATGCTTCTCATTGAGCATTACTCTAGCACTGTCTACTAAAGTACCATTCTTCCTTTTAACTCTTGCATTCTGCTAAGGAGTATCTGCACATGTGAATTGTCTTTGAATGCCATGACTTTTGCAAAAGTTCATGAATGCTAAAGACATGTATTCACCTCCTCTGTCTAATCTCATGACTTTGATCTTTCCGCCTGTCTGGTTTTCTACCATGGTTTTGAATTCTTGAAATCTGGAAAACACTTCAGATTTCTCTTTCAGAAAAAAGACCCAACAATATCTGCTGTAGTCGTCAATGAAAGTCAAGTAGTAAAGTGAACCATTGATGCGGTGGGTATGGGCATAACCCCATATGTTTGTATGTATCAAATCAAGAATACCTCGTGCTTGAGAGGTACTTTTATCGAAATTGGTTTGCTTTTGTTTACTGAAGTAGCATGCTTTGCAAAATTTTCCAAGAAACTGAAGCTTTGGAATTCCAATTGCTATATTCTGATTTCTGAGCTCTATCAAGCTTTTAAAATTGACACGTCCATATCTCTTGTGCCATTTTCTGGAAAGTGGCATTTGTTGCGGTTGAGCTGACATGGCATGCAAATCTAGTTCTGTAGCTAGCATTCTGAACAAGCGTCCT
The DNA here is from genome assembly GCF_047967505.1 of Dipteris shenzhenensis. Classification (NCBI taxonomy): domain Eukaryota; kingdom Viridiplantae; phylum Streptophyta; class Polypodiopsida; order Gleicheniales; family Dipteridaceae; genus Dipteris; species Dipteris shenzhenensis. Next base: position 36,567,438 of record NC_141598.1, on the reverse strand, counting down.
TCCTTGACTGCTTTTCCTACTAGTTGGTATCCTCTAGATTTGTCTCTGATCATGCATTCATGTCCATCAAAGATTACTCGATAGTTGTGTTCCGTCATTTGACCAACTGATAAGAGGTTCTTACTGAGTTTTAGAACATAGAGTACATCTTTCACCAATCCATTCATACCAATGAAATTGTTCATAGGGATAATGCCTTTCCCTTGAACTGGATTCAGTGTATATTTTCTATAGTGTAGATAACCTTCTTCTGACCTTCTTATAGTTTCATCTCTATGAACCATTCTTGATGCTTTGTCATATGAGAAGATGCACCGTTGTTTATGTATCAAGGATCCTGAGTTGGTTGATCGACTTGATAACTATATTCCCCTTTTGAATTGCAATCAGTGTTAAGATACACTGTTTCAATGTGCTGCATATCCTCGCTTGCAAGGAATATATTCTCAAGTTCATTTGCATAATTACTATAACTTGAATGTCCACCGCGATGATTTTCTCTTCCTAAAAAATTTCCTCGATTGTTCCTGGATTTGACTGCCTTGGTGGTACTGCTTCTTGCGACAATCTCTTTGATAGTGTTAAAACTTATGACAGTAATTGCACTGAATGTTTGACACATTGGTGGATGCATTCCCTCATCCTTGGAATCTTCCTTGATTGGAATGATTTCCTCTTTGTTGATGCTAATGTTGTTGAGGATGACGCTAATGCTGATTTTGACTTTAATGTTGATTTTGTTGTTGTGATGATGACCACTTTGCTAGAATGATCTACCCCTACCTCTTCTTCTATCTAAAGCTGTGAATGCTTGATCATTGGAATGACCTTTGCATGCATGAATGGCTTGTGTCTTGAGTTCTTCACTAAGTAAAACTGACTCGAGCACTTCCAGTGTCAAAATTTGCCGTTGGATGGCAATACTTTGGACTAGATTCTCGTATCCCTCTCCTAGTCCATCGAGGATGACTTGAACCATTTCTGTGGGATTCATGGTCTCTCTTATTACTACAAGTTGATTGTTGTAATCCTTGATCCTGAGTACGTAAGCATGACCAGTTTCATTGCTTTTGTGGAAACTCTGGTTTATCTGGTTTCTCAATGTGAGAATCTTGGAAGTGTTATTGGACTCATAAAGAGCTGTGAACATATCCCATGCTTCTTTTAATGTATTAAATTTGTTGAGCTATCCTAGCATGACATCTTTGCACATTTTGCTTGATCAAATGATATGCATATTTGTCTTTCTTGTCCCATTCTGCCTGTGCTCATGCAATGGCAAGATCTGCTACAGGTGCGGACATTGTTTGTGAAGCTGGAGATCCCGCTACTGGTACTATGACAACAGGTGGAGTAGAGCTACTGTTGGCTGGATCATCCAATGGTCTAGGTGTAGACCCATCAACATACTCCCATTTGTCCTGAAGTACAAGAATGGTCTCCATTCAATATTTCTATGTGTCATAATTAGAGTTGTCTAGCTTAGTAGATGCCTCCAAATTGAGGTTGCTAGTCATAGACATGGTGCAAGAAATGTACTCAAAGTGTATGTGAAATTACTATCTATATCAATTGCAAAGCACTGACTGTGTCAAGTGAAATCTTAACTGTCTGTGAAGATAAGACTACAATATGTAATCCGATCTATTATGAGGCCTATGGCAAATGATAACGAGAATAGCCAAGAGGCTTTACAAGGCTTGAATTGATGTGCACAATACCAGAAAATAGCCAAATAGGCCTTATAATGATGGCATGTGAGTGTGAAATCAAATTATGTGCTATCTCCCACTGATCAGTCGGTTAATGTCTCTGAACACTTTGAAGTAAGCTCACTGAACTATGGAACTTCAAGTTTCAGGTAATGTGATGATGTGAAACTGCATATGAGCGCTGGGACTGACTCTGTGTAGGACATTTTTGGCATGGCTCCGATTGGTTGCTTTGGAGTTCTCTCCACTATGGATGATCTAATCTACTCTAAACTAGATCTAGACCAACTGTCGAGTGATGAAAAAGCAGCAAATAATTCATTTTCTTTCTTCATTTTAGGTGTTGGGTCAGAAGCGTCGATGTAGAGGCTGATGTGTGTGCAAGAAGTAAATTTGTTATTGAAGCATAAAAGTGTGTGATACTTGCACCAAAATGTGTTCTGATGTGACGAATGCATAGAGCACAAAAAATCAAGCATTTTTCCTTTTTGGAGAGCCCTCAATTTCTTCCTGGATCAAGAGATATCGCTTGATCTAGGTGGAGGTGCATGAGGAGTGAAAATGATGATGTGGCAGGGTAAGTCACATGCAGTGATGATGTGGCCATTATGCTTGGCAAGGGATGTGTTAGTGGGGCACTGTGATGATGTGGCAGGCAGGTGCACATACAGTGTGTGCACAGTGTGCCTAGTAGGAGGTTAGTGTACCTGCAGGGGTCAGTGCCACATGGTAATGACGATGTTGTAGTGTTGAGGTGGACTGATGATTGGTCAGGGTGATGTGGTAGTTGATTGCTCAACCCTAATGATGTGGTAGATGAAGATCTGGCTACTGACATTTCAGACTTGATGTGCTTGATGATGTGTCAGGCATTGACTTGCGAGTCTCTGATGATGTGGCACTAGAGATAAGGCTACCATGTGGTAGCCCTTTGACCACACCTTTGTGTGTGGTGACCCTAGTGGATAGGGTTGATAAGGGCTAGGTGACAGAATCTTGCAAGATACCATCAAAATCTTCAAGATTCCGATGATGTAAAGAAGTTGTGGAAGACGACGTTGCTAGTGTTTAAGAGCTTGGGATGGCATTGTTGGTGGAGACGCCTTATGATTGAGAGCTCATTGGCTGGAGCTTCGAGGGGCTAGTGATGCATCGCTCGGAGGTCGTTGAGATGAAGATAAGCGCATTTGTAGAGGCAAGAGCTACAGAGTCAGTCTGTGAGCATCCGTTGATGGAATGGAGAGCCGCGTGGGCTATAGAGGGTGGCGTAGCTTTATCTCGTGGATGTAGGAGCCGGTAAGTGTAGCTTTAGCGTGTGGATGTAGGAGCCGGTCGCCCATGTCTTGACATCTGTTGGAGCGATAGAGTTACCTGATAGAGTTACCCATTGGTGGAGCAGTTGCACTCAATTGGAGGCTGGACTCGGAGGCATTAAAGGAGCCACTAAAGACTCATTTGCTACTGATGCGTACCTATAGTCATGAATGGCATGAGTTGCTGGTCGTTGTGAGCTTGGCTGGAGGTCGTAGATAGGTGCTGCTATTTAAGCTGGTGAGTCATCGATGATCTTCGTGGGAGAAGTGATGAGCTCTGTGAGGCCACGGTGAAGTCGGGCCTTAGTGCTTGGAGAACTAGAGTCCTTCATTGTTGGCGAAGATGTGCATAAGCATTGTAGGTCTTGAGATGGTTGTGGGTAAGCACTCCGGTTGGCTGGAACTCGCTATGGTTGGAGGCTAGCCGATGCTACCTTAGTTGAGGTCGTTGAAGCTTGGCAGTCGTGAGCCTTATGTGCAAGTCATAAGAGCTGATTGGTCCTTGAATAGCTCGAACTGCAACTCATTTTTGGGATGAGGACCTTGCTGCTTGTGTAGTTCATAGTTGGAGGTGCTGTAGTATACACAAACATAGGAGCCTTGGCTACCACAAGCTCCTAATTAGCCAAGCTCAAGGTCATATGAAGAGGTTGTTGAAGGCAATAGAATAGATCCCTGAAGAGCTTCTCTCTTGTGGAATAATGACTCAATAGGATAGTAGAGAAGCTCCCTCTCTACCTAAGGAGAAGGAGAATATCTCTTTGTTTCAAACAAATGTCTATCTCTCTCTCGAACTTGAAGACATAAATCTCTCAAAGATAACACTGAAAGAACTCTCTCTTTCAAGGATGGAATGAATAGACGAAAATTCTCAATGGATGCAATTTTCTCTCAATGGAAGAGAAAAGACCGTATTAGATAATTCGGGAAAAACCCAATTCCCAGAATGGCAGTTTTGGAAGAAATTGTAGCTCCCCTCAATGAAAAAACAGGAGAAATATGTGAAAATAGACTAGATAGCCATTCATGAAGTGTGAAATATCAACTACATTCTCAAATAATAAATAGAATATCAGTGTCTAAACTTCGTTATCATAAAAAAAATAATAAACTTTGAAACCCATTTGAGTTAGATTCATCTCGTGAGCCATAGTGATGTTCAAAAACACCTTCATAATAGCGAGTCTCTGGAATTTCCATTGATATTGAGACTCGCTTTTGTTGTGAGCATTCTCATTTGAAAATCTCCAAAACACCATTTAAAAAATGTAGAGTGTAATTAATAACCATGAGTATTGCAATGAAAACGCACAGGCTCTTTAACTTAGTAAGATATGTAGTTGATGGAAAATCAAGATATGTAGTTGAGGAGAATGAATGCAAGATATGTAGTTGATGGAAAATCAATGGGCAACGACAAGCATTTGATGTAATTTAGGTGGCAATGACAATGATTTATTGTGCACTTTCAATGTTTGGACTGACTAGCATTATTGTAAAACGATAACTTTACATGTCATGTTGATTACTCATTGCAAAGTAAAAAAGTACACTTTAGGATGAAAACATAACAACTTGTTGATACACCATTGAAATCCCTGAAATAAATCATGATTCCAAAGAAACTCTCAATTTCTAGCCCCAAAGAGAATGGCACCAGAAAGAATGGCACGAGAGACACTCCTTCTAAATACATTATGAATGTAGTTATGAACATGTTTGCATATTATTCACACACAACAATTACGCACCAATTTACATATTTGGCAAGAAAGTAGTAATTCCCATAAGTAATGATTGTATAAAGAAATACAATGTTGTTATTCAAAACTCATAGTCTGCAAATAGCTCCTCTCCTGCATGTATATCATCTATGGATTCAATACAAATGTGACCATATTCTGCAATATCTATGTTCATCATGGGGTCATACCAAGGTGGAACATCAGGGGAAAATACATAACAAACATTTGGCTTTACATTGGTATTTCTATTGCTGTTAATAAATCCTGCCACATTGCCATATTGAACATCACCAACAATATGCACCATATCCTTCATAGGGACAGTAGGGTCCTCTTGGATAGAGTACTTCTTTAGCCTTGGATGAACTCTACATAATTCCTTCCAGTCTCTGTAGGAGTACTTGTCACCTCCATAATGGAGAATAGTAGTCCCTCTCTTGATGGAGCCATGCACAAACAAGCCCAAGCCAGCACCTGTAATGGTTGACTCATGCACCTCGAAAGCCACATTTTTTATCCAGAACACTTCGTTGATAGGGACAGGTAACTTTGGTGGTCCAAATGGATCTCGTTCTGGTATGTACCTACTCAAGCTTGATTTGAACGTATATCTATCTACATCACAAAAGACAAATTCAATTAGCTACAACAACAGTTATATATATTGAGATAAAATCAAAAAACACTTTGACATATGTACCTTCATGAAAAATACGCATTCTGTAGTCGGTTTATGTAGCCCTTAGCAATGTATTTCTTGATATAACGACCTTTGTACCCTAGGTCTATAGCCAATTGAGAAACTTGCATAGCATTCATGCTAGAGGGTTGCGGAGCATTCCTTAAAAGTCTTATTTGGGATGCATTGAGTTTAGGCACCTGGCCATCACCACCATGGGTTGCCCTACCACCTATATCCCTCTCTCTTAGTTGATTTGCAAGAGGAAGATTTCTTGTGTTATATTCCATTCTTGACCATGCATGATTTTCCTCCCTCCATTCATCAATTACTTTCTGGACAAGGTTGAAATCCTTATGCCCCTCCATCACAGGTAATTGTCCATACCGATTTGTCTCAATCATGCTGCGCACATCTTTAGTCTCATCGAGTTGTAGTAAGTATGGCATCAACTCTCTCAGTAGAATATTGTCATCCTTATCTTGTACATCAAACGTTGAAGGAAATATGCAATTTGATGGAGGGCTAATGCAAGCCTTGTATGGGGAGTCATCAACAAGGATTGTCCTTCTAGCATCACATTCAAATGCCTTTGAGATTTTTGCTAAGGGTTTGAACATTGCCTCAACACCAACCTTGTCAGGCCTATTTATCCTCGTCTTATTGAAAAGTGTAGCATCCTTGCTGAGACCATATAACAAAGAAAGGGAGGCTCTCATTTGCATAATTTTGCAGCTTTCCTACCATATCAAGTACGTTATGCTCCATCGCAGTTGACCAGATACCTACATTAAATCTTTGTAGCAAGATTTTAAGAAATTCTATGCACCCAGGATGAACAACCATATAACTATTTTTGCCATGCATAATAGATGGATGTATTGGAGACTTGAATAGGTAGCGACTTAATAACAGGCCATTCAAGTCTAATATGATTGTTAATCGTGGCATATCCAAAGAAATTGTATGTGGATATAGATGCAAATTCTCCTTGAAGTTGCTGGCTTCTGACTCATCCAAATTGTCAGGTGCTATGATTTCATACATGTTTGCAACAACAATAAGATTATCTAGTTTTGTCCCCAATGTTGAGACAGTACGTTCATCCATGTTCTCTTCTAAAAGTATAGGATTCGTGATATTCCTTGCAATTTTCTCCATTTTTGGGGTTATGTTTTCTTCTATACCTCCTGTATCCATCGCGTAATTGATAGTCCCCATTTTGGGTGGTATGTTGTCCTCTACATTTGATGTCTCCACATCCTTCCATGCATCATTGGTCCCTGTGGAAGTTGAGGAATATAGAAATATTTTGATTCTTTAGAGTGTATTCAACAATGTCGAAGCACAAAAGCATATGAAACTAATAAATAACAATAAAGTATGAACATTATCCATCGTCGTTCACTGATTCCATTGTATTTTTGGGGAATGGCAAAAGTGCCAATCTCTCTAAAGGTCAATTGAGAATGCAAATAGTGCAACCTTTCTCTCTGAACTCATTGAGAGAATGGCAATAGTGCCATTCGTCTCTTGGGGTGGTGCTAGTGCCATTTTACATATAAGGTTATGGAGAATGCCACTAGTGCCTTTCTCTATACCCTCATTGGAAAGAGAGAATACTACTAGTGCCTCCCCCCATGTCCCAAAAGAAATGTACAATGCATGATCTGAAAGCATAGATACTGTATTACTTTGGTCCAATAGATTTGTAGAAAGCACCCAAATCAAAACTTTGGTAGCATAGTTAATACTATACAATTTTTAATCTCTGTAATGCTTTCAACTAACATAGATTCAAGAAAGGAACATAACAGTATTACCATTTCTACATAACCACAAAGAGAGAATGGCACTAGTGCCATTCTCCATATGAGGTCGCATAAAATGTTAATAGTACCTCTTACGTATAACCCAACATAGGGAGAATGACACTAGTACCATTCCCCATGTCATTATGTCACACAATTTTATCATACCTAATGTTTAATATCTTTAATATAATGAGAGTATGTGCAATCGAGAAAATCCATAAAAGTCATATTATTTTGAAACTGAATACACAAGGCATAAATGAGTAGCTAAAGACCTTGCTCCAAATCTTCCAATGTAATCTTTGGGATAGCTTCAAGATTTGCTTCAGTTAAAGGTCGCAAGTCTTCAATGTGATGCTCACCCTCTTTAATTCCTTCATCGATAGGTGAATCAGCTCTATGTGTCTCAAGAGGCCTCTCAATGCTAGACCAAATCTTAATATGGGGATTATTTGATGCATGTGCCACACACATAGTCTCGACCTCTGTCGCCTGTTGGGATGTCTTCACCAGTGAGATCACTTTTCTTTTGCTTGACAATGCTTGTAATGCCACACATCCATTAGTAAAGACGTCAACAACAACTTCATGTTCCCTACTACAATAGCACCTGATGCACACCTTGATGATGCCATGCTTCACAACCGCCTCTTTTTCATACTCATCGCCCTCATCAGAATAAAGAATATTGTCCTCAATTATTGTGTATGGCCTTGTGATTTCTAACATGTGCTCAAATCCATCAAACCCATCATGTGAGATGACAAATGACAAAAAACAGAAGGTCTCAGACAAACCCTTTTGTGCACTATCCGATTCATGGATTACACCCACAAACCTTCTATGCCAAAATCGAGCCTCTATCATTGCTTCCTTGAGATTTACCATTTCTATCATTGTCATAAATGATAGCAATACATACTGTGACAGAGTGGCAACGGTCTCCATCAAGCCACAGAGCAATTTCTTGAAGGCAGCCTTATCCCAACACATGCCTTTGGCAGATCCCTCTGAGGTGTCAAGCACACACAAGCTGATTGGAAGTTGTCCCTTGGAGTGATGTGTTAGAAAGCTCTCCCCCTCCATCTCCATGTTCACTTGAATAATTGTCCAAGGAAAACAAGACTGCGATGCAGACTTGTTACCCTCTATTGAACTAATCATCCAATCAACATAGATTGACGTGGCTTTTGGGAAATCAGGTGTGGACTTGCCAACTTGCAGCTTCTCTTTGACCCATGACTCACATGAAGCCTTGAAGCTCTGATAAACAATTGAATCAATTTTGAAGTAAGTTGCAAGGGCATCCCATGTTTGATGTTGGGGCGAAGGGTGATGTGAGTTGAACTCCTTGATGAGCGCTTCTTTCAGGGCTCTATCATGCTTAATCTCCATTGCCCGTTGAGACATTTCAATGGAGTCCTTGTCTTTGCTTGACTTTGACCAAGACTATTTCTTTAGACTCAATCTCTGCTTGAAGTGCACGTACATCTTCGTCTTCCAATCCTAGCAGACACCTCATATATGTTATTGTGGGATTTCGACCCTCAAGATCACCCTGCTTCACCAATGTCAAAATCCTAATCCATTGTTCGTAGATGTCATCATCGTATGTGACCATGTGTGTGTCCTTGGTAGCAAAGTTTGCGCCCATCGATACGCTTGCAACTCCTACAAAATTCTATATAAAAAAATCAAAATCATCTTAGACATTCTTCTAATCCAAATCATGTAATAGAGATAATAATGACACTAGTGCGATTCTCCCATTACCATGTCAAAAGCATGACTTGGTAACTAGAAGAATGGCACTAGTGCCATTCTCACATCAGGGAATTGACACTACTATCATTTCTTTTACAAAGCCATAAACATTCTTGAAATAAAAAATGCATACAAAACAAAGTTTATTACTCACATCCCAACTTTGTCGATCTTTATGCCCTTTGACAAGGCCTTGGGCTGGTTTCTTTGGTCGTCCGAATGCAATCCATTGTGCCCTTAGGTGTTGTAAGATATCGATATATGGTTGATTTTTCAAAACGGTCTGTGCCTCCATGTTGGCCATTGATGATATCTTACAACTTGCTTCAACTGGTGCATTGACAACAATTCTCGCCTTTCTCCGTGTATAGAGACCTTTTCGTTGATTGAAGGCTTCTCCATGTGCTTTAGTTATAAATATCCTTGCAGCATAAATTGAATGCTGCCCTGTGAGAATCCAATTATTATACTCCTTTAACTTTTCCACCTTTATCTCTTCCTTGCACATCGGAGTATTTGTGCCTATGTGGTAAGGCACTCGTAAGGCATAAGATATGCACATGTTGCAGGAGGTCGTGCATTCATTGCAAAACTCTTGACCAAGTCACTGACATAGCTGAGGGTCAATGTCCTTTACACATATTGGCTTGGTGCTCTAAAGCAATTCATCACTGGGATCAACACCTCAAACTCCAAACCAAATGGGAAGTACTCTACATACTCCATCAAGCCTGTCATACTTGTGTCCTTCCTTTCCAATTTCTTTTGTAGTGCCTTAAAGTCAACATCTGGCTGGATTTTCTTATACAGGATGATAGTTGCTTCAGATGATTTCTCACCATGTCCTGTTATATGTGTCTCACCACTCCCCGTTGCATCACCTCCACTTCCAGTTCCATCAGTGACTATTCCCGTACCTCCCTGTTTTCCTCCTAAAGTTGTCTCTTTGTCTTTAGCCTCCAGTTTATCCCCAATGCTTGTTTTTCCATCTAACCTTATTTCCTTCTCACCTGTTGTTTCCTCCTCACCGGTCTCTCTAGCCTTCTCTTTCAATGTGTTCTGAGACACTTGAGAGCTTGATCCCTCAACATCACTTTTCTTGGTTCTTTTCGAAACTTTTCTACTCTTTTTTATATCTTGCTTTATCCCTTTTGTTACCAAATCAAAGCTTTCTAATATCTGTTGATTGGTATAATTTTTTGGCTCATTAATCCAACCCCTAGATATCATCATGTCCTCCCCAGTAGCATTCATCCTCGCATGATCAAAACAAGCAGGATCCAATTGATACACATTGCCTCCCAATGTATGAATTTTGAGACAAGGAACGTTGTCTTTCTCGGTATCCTCCATCTCTTTAACTTGTCCAACATCTTCAAAAGTTGTTCCTTGGATGTTCACAAAACAATGCACTTTATGGAGTTTTTGGAGTTCGTTATTGTATATATCCAAAAACCATCCTCTTCCAGAACTAACTCCATCATAAACTGACACGTCTCAAACCTTTCTCTTTCCCTTGCTAGCCATTCTTGCAATGTTCTGTTAACAAAAGAACCAAGGACACAATGAAATGTATAATAGAAAATCATAACTGTAGTAGGAAATATTACAACCACAATGCAACTTCTATTAACAAAATAACCAAGGTGAAGCAACTTATATATGCATTATGAAAAACTACACCAACACAGTAAGCAAATATACACAATATCAAAGTTAAGATGGTTATAATAAAGAATGGTATTCGTGCCATTCTCCAACATAATATGATGTTAGAAGAGTGTCACAAATGCCATTGAACACATGGATTGTGAGTTTGTTCAGAATGGCACAAGTGCCATCCTCCGTGAGAGTTTAAGGATAATGCCACTGGTGCCATCCTCCATGATGTTAAGGAGAATGGCAGAAGTTCAATTCATCACATGGCACCACTACCATTCTCCACCGGTGGCATTCTACACAGAGATTGACACAATTCCATATGATCTCTACACAGTGGAGACAGTGATCACTACATAGAAGAATGCACATTTGAGTTTAGGATTCCTTATGCATGTTTTCAGGTCATGGTATGAGATTGGCACCACTGCCATTCTCCACTGGTGGCATTCTCCACATAGATTGACACAATTCCATATGATCTCTACACAGCGGAGACATTGAACACTACATAGAAGAATGCACATGTGAGTTTAGCATTCCTTATGCATGTTTTCAGGTCATGGTATGAGATTGGCACCACTGCCATTCTCCACTGGTGGCATTCTCCATAGAGATTGACACAGGCTTCTCAATGCCATTTCTTAGGGCCTAATAAGAGATTGGCACCACTGCCATTCTCCACTTGTACATATGTTTACCCTACTATTCTAGGAGGGGTATTCCAATGATCATAGGAGAGTGGTGTCTGATTCCAATCCACATGTGAGTTTGATGATCTCAGTGTCATTATGTAGTTGCCAGCATGAGATTGGCATCACTGCCATTCTCCGCTAGTGGTAGTCTAGACAAACTGAACCTATAGATTGACATTCCACTAATTTTATTGGCTGCAGTAGGATAATGGCAAAAGTGCCAATGCACATGTGAGTTTAGGATTCCTTGTGCATGTTTTCAGGTCATGGTATGAGATTGGAACCACTGCCATTCTCAACTGGTGGCATTCTCCAAAGAGATTGACACAATTCCATATGATCTCTACACAGCGGAGACAGTGATGACTACATAGAAGGATGCACATGTGATTTTAGGCTTCTCAATGCCATTTCTTAGGCCCTAATAAGAGATTGGCACCACTGCCATTCTCCACTTGCACAAATGTTTACCCTACTATTCTAGGAGGGGTATTCCAATCATCATAGGAGAGTGGTGTCCGATTCCAATCCACTTGTGAGTTTGATGATCTCAGTGTCATTATGTAGGTGCCACCATGAGTTTGGCATCACTGCCATTTTCCACTAGTGGTTGTCTAGACAAACTAAACCTATAGATTGACATTCCACTACATAGAAGAATGCACATTACCACTAGCGGAGAATGGCAGTAGGATAATGGCAAAAGTGCCAATGCACATGTGAGATTGGCACCACTGCCATTCTCCACTGGTGGCATTCTCCACAGAGATTGAACAATTCCATGTGATCTCTGCACATGTGAATTTAGGCTTCTCAATGCCATTTCTTAGGGCCTAATAAGAGATTGGCACCACTGCCATTCTCCACTTGTACAAATGTTTAGCCTACTATTCTAGGAGGGGTATTCCAGTGATCAGAGGAGAGTGGTGTCCTATTCCATTCCACATGTGAGTTTGATGATCTCAGTGTCATAGTGTAGTTGCAAGCATGAGATTGGCATCATTGCCATTCTCCGCTAGTGGTAATCTAGACAAACTGAACCTATAGATTGACATTCCACTACATTGAAGAATGCACATTACCACTAGCGGAGAATGGCAGTAGGATAATGGCAAAAGTTCCAATGCACATGTGAGTTTAGGATTCCTTGTGCATGTTTTCAGGTCATGGTATGATATTGGCACCACTGCCATTTTCCACTGGTGGCATTCTCCACAAAGATTGACGCAAATCCATATGATCTCTACACAACGGAGAGAGTGATCACTACATACAAGAATGCACATTACCACTAGCGGAGAATGGCAGTAGGATAATGGCAAAAGTGCCAATGCACATGTGAGTTTAGGATTCCTTGTGCATGTTTTCAGGTCATGGTATGAGATTGGCACCACTACCATTCTCCACTGGTGGCATTCTCCATAGAGATTGGCACAATTCCATACGATCTCTGCACATGTCAGTTTAGGCTTCTCAATGACATTTCTTAGGGCCTAATAAGAGATTGGCACCACTGCCATTCTTCACTTGTACAAATGTTTACCCTACTACTCTAGGAGGGGTATTCCAGTGATCATAGGAGAGTGGTGTCCTATTCCAATCCACATGTGAGTCTGATGATCTCAGTATCATTATGTAGTTGCCACCATGAGTTTGGCATCACTGCCATTCTCCACTAGTGGTTGTCTAGAAAAACTAAACCTATAGATTGACATTCCAAGGCCTAATAAGAGATTGACACAATTTCATATGATCTCTACACAGCGGAGACAGTGATCTCTACATAGAAGAATGCACATGTGAGTTTAGGATTCCTTGTGCATGTTTGCAGGTCATGTTATGAGATTGGCACCACTACCATTCTCCACTGGTGGCATTCTCCACAGAGATTGACACAATTCCATATGATCTCTACACAGCGGAGACAGTGATCACTACTACACAGCGGAGACAGTGGATCACTACATAGAAGAATGCACATTACCACTAGCAGACAATGGTACTAGGATAATGGCAAAAGTGCCAATGCACATGTGAGTTTAGGATTCCTTGTGCATGTTTTAAGGTCATGATATGAGATTGGCACCACTACATAGAAGAATGCACATGTGAGTTTAGGATTCCTTGTGCATGTTTTTAGGTCATGGTATGAGATTGACACCACTGCCATTCTCCACTAGTGGCATTCTCCAATAAGATTGGCACAATTCCATATGATCTATGCACATGTGAGTTTAGGCTTGTCAATGCCATTTCTTAGGGCCTAATAAGAGATTGGCACCACTGCCATGCTCCACTTGTACAAATGTTTAGCCTACTATTCTAGGAGGGGTATTCCAGTGATCATAGGAGAGTGGTGTCCTATTCCATTCCACATGTGAGTTTGATGATCTCAGTGTCATTATGTAGTTGCAAGCATGAGATTGGCACCACTGCCATTCTCCGCTAGTAGTATCTAGACAAACTGAACCTATAGATTGACATTCCACTAATTTTATTGGCTGCAGTAGGATAATGGCAAAAGTGCCAATGCACATGTGAGTTTAGGATTCCTTGTGCATGTTTTCAGGTCATGGTATAAGATTGGCACCACTGCCATTCTCCACTGGTGGCATTCTCCACAGAGATTGACACAATTCCATATGATCTCTACACAGTGGTGACAGTGATGACTACATAGAAGGATGCACATGTGAGTTTAGGCTTCTCAATGCCATTTCTTAGGCCCTAATAAGAGATTGGCACCACTACTATTCTCCACTTGTACATATGTTTACCCTACTATTCTAGGAGGGGTATTCCAATCATCATAGGAGAGTGGTGTCCGATTCCAATCCACATGTGAGTCTGATGATCTCAGTGTCATTATGTAGGTGCCACCATGAGTTTGGAAAAAGTGCCAATGCACATGTGAGATTGGCACCACTGCCATTCTCCACTGGTGGCATTCTCCATAGAGATTGACACAATTCCATGTGATATCTGCACATGTGAGTTTAGGCTTCTCAATGCCATTTCTTAGGGCCTAATAAGAGATTGGCACCACTGCCATTCTCCACTTGTACAAATGTTTACCCTACTATTCTAGCAGGGGTATTCCAGTGATCATAGGAGAGTGGTGTCCTATTCCATTCCACATGTGAGTTTGATGATCTCAGAGATTGACACAATTCCATATGATCTCTGCACAGCGGAGACAGTGATCACTACATAGAAGAATGCACATGTGAGTTTAGGCTTCTCAATGCCATTTCTTAGGGCCTAATAAGAGATTGGCACCACTTTTATTCTCCACTTGTACAGATGTTCACCCTGCTATTCTAGGAGGGGTATTCTAGTGATCATAGGAGAGTGGTGTCCTATTCCATTCCACATGTGAGTTTGATGATCTCAGTGTCATTATGTAGTTGCCAGCATGAGATTGGCATCACTGCCATTCTCTGCTAGTGGTTTTCTAAACAAAATGAAGCTATAGATTGACATTCCTTTAATTTTATTGGCTACAGTAGGATAATGGCAAAAGTGCCAATGCACATGTGAATTTAGGATTCCTTGTGCATGTTAGCAGGTCATGGTATGAGATTGGCACCACTGCCATTCTCCACAGAGATTGACACAAATCCATATGAACTCTACAGAGCAGAGACTGTGATCATAGGAGAGTGGTGTCCGATTCCATTCCACATGTGAGTTTGATGATTTCAGTGTCATTATGTAGTTGCCAACATGAGATTGGCATCACTCCCATTCTTCGCTAGTGGTAATTTAGACAAACTAAACATATAGATTGACATTCCACTAATTCCAATGGGAGAATGGCATTGGTGCCCTTCTACCTTTGTGAATCCAAAATTTTGAATTAGGACATTCCATTGGGAGAATGGCAATAGTGCCATTCTCCATTTTCCAATGGGAGAATGGCACTAGTGCCATTGTCCATTTTCTTATTACAAAGCCAAAAAATTAGGACATTCCATTGGGACATTCCATTGGGAGAATGGCACTAGTGCCATTCTTCATTTTCCAATGGGAGAATGGCACTAGTGCCATTCTCCATTTTCCTATTCCTAGTGCCATTCTCCATTTTCCTATTACAATGGAGAATGGCACTAAACCTATAGATTGACACTCCACTAATTCCAATGGGAGAATGGCATTGGTGCCCTTCTACCTTTGTGAAGCCAAAATTTTGAATTAGGACATTCCATTGGGAGAATGGCACTAGCATTTTCCAATGGGAGAATGGCACTAGTGCGAGTCTCCATTTTCCTATTACAAAGCCAAAAAATTAGGACATTCCATTGGGAGAATGGCACTAGTGCCATTCTCCATTTTCCAATGGGAGAATGGCACTAGTGCCATTCTCCATTTTCCTATTACAAAGCAAAAAAAAAAAGGACATTCCATTGGGAGAATGGCACTAGTGCCATTCTTCATTTTCCTATTCTCCAGTGCGATTCTCCCATTGCAATGTCCTAATATAAAGTTCGTTTTGGAAATACAATTTCAAACAGAATAATTTGAATTTGAATTTAAATTTAATATTGGAGAGAATGGCATATGTGCCACTATATATATCCAAATTCAAAAGGGAACAATGGCGGGAAGAGCACTGGTGCCACTCTCACGGACTTCTTATGAGGTCTTGGAGAATGGCACTGGTGCCATTCTCCATTTAAAATTAGAAATTCAATCTCTAAATTTGCCATTCAATCATGAAAATCAAAATTGAGATTGAAGTTTAACTTGAAATCAAAATTTGAAAACTAAAATTTAGGTTTTAAAATACAATTTCAAAAGCATAATTTCAATTTGAAATACAAATTGAAATTAAAATTATCAATATGAATTTGAATTTAAATTTAATATTGGAGAGAATGGCATAAGTGCCACTCTATATATCCAAAATTCAAAAGGGCACAATGGCGGGAAGACCTATATTTCAAAATTTGAATTATTTAGTAGTTTCAAACTATCACTTTCAACTTTCAAATCTACATTTCAGACAAATCAAGACCTTTTCTCTCGTTTCAATTGATGCCTTTCCCTCATTCACTTTCTATTCATTCCAAACAAATTGGAGAGGAGTCTCAGAGTCTCAGAGTTTTACTCACCATAGCTCGCACGGCGAGTCTTGAGGCAAGAAGGCAACCAAGGGCTCGACAGCCTGAAGTTGATGGAGCTGGAAGGAAACAACACAATTGACAATTGAAGCTCAATCAGTTCGGTAGCTTCTCTTCAATTTTTAGATTTTTTGCTTTCTTTCTTGCAATTTGGCTTCCTCCACCATCGACGCAACAAGATAACAGGAGGGTTGAAAGAAAGAGAGGAAAGCTCCTCCACCATCTATGCAACAAGATAACAGGAGGGTTGCAAGAAAGAGAGGAGAGATATACCCGTGACGGAATTAGACTGCTCGATTGGAATGGAGGCGTTGATTGGAACGAAGGTAATTCTCTATTTTATGCATGATTGGAACTCAGACTGCTCGATTAATTAGATCAAATACTTGCTCGCAAGGAACCCCGAATTGCCACTACGGAATTTTCAAACCACCTATGGAGAATGAACCTCCCATTGCTACTTTTACAGAACAAATCACACAGGCTGATGACGGATGGAGTAAACGTTTAGCTAGGTCAAATACTTCCTCGCAAGCAGCCCCAAATTGCCACACAGAGGCTTGGTCTCAATTGAGTCCCTTGCAGGTGCCCGCGCGTGGCCTTTATCTCGGGAGGTAAGTGGATGAGAGCGAATTTTCTAAGGAAGCAGATTCCTGCGACTTAACTACTCTTCCGTTTCGATCGCACGTTACCGTCTCATCATCTTGGTCTCGAGTTCTGAACGGAGGCATCGATTGGAACGAAGGCGTCGATTATAACCATGAGGAGAAGCTTGACGAAAAGATATGCATGAGGAGAAGCTTGACAAAAAGATACGCATGACGAGAAGCACGAGGTAAAGCTTCGTGCACGAGGGCTTGAGGAAAAGCTATGCACACGAGGCATCCACGATTGACGAAAAGCTACGAAAAGCTAAGAGATTGTGCGCACGAGGAGATCCACAGCAGCACGGCATGCGAGGCGATCCACTTAGGGCAACGAGCATAATGAATTAGAAGGTTCTAGGATTTTTCAAATTTTTACTTCATAATTTTAACCTTTTGCATTTCATTAAAAACAAATTTAACACGTTTAATATATCCTACCTTTTACATTTCATTAAACTAGGATCATAAGTTCAATAACTACTTAGCTTGAAATAAGTCCAATAACTACACCCTTCTCAAGGGATATTAAAATTGGCTTATGATCAAAGAACAAGAGGGACGTTAAAATCCTTCTAGAGAAATAAGCAAGGACGGCAAGATATACGAAGTTAGAGATGTGTCATTGAGCTTCAAGTATACACTTGGGATCCATAAACCACACAAGGCTCTAGAAGCCTCTTGTAATAGGCCTTGACAAGAACTACAGTCTTTTCAAGAGCATAAGAATGTACTTCAATAACTACTTAGCTTGAAATAAGTTCTCATTGGAGTTTAGAATGCAAGCTTCAAGAGCAACACATAAAAATATAGTCAATGATGTCTAGACATACTCATAGTGATGTAGAAGTCATCTTTGTGCGAATTCACAAACCTCTGCCTCTCTCTCTCTCTCATAGAAGGGGATTCCACACACAAATCCTATCAAACATAAATTTCAAACACAAGAAAATGAGTTCCTAGGGGGCTCCTACAATCAAGCTCTAGAGCTCTCAAATATAAATGGGAACTATACTACTCAAAGAAATGGTGAAGATGGGCAATGTTAGCCCCTACAATCAAGCTCTAGAGCTCTGAAATATAAATGGGAACTATACTACTCAAAGAAATGGTGAAGATGGGCAATGTTGTAGAGGGAGGGCTTTGGAGCGTAACAAAACCAAGGGCTTACAAGAGAGAGACACTATAGGGGGGAGAAGAACACCATGGGCTGATATAAAGATAGGGGTGAGAGAGAGGGGACAAGATGACTAATTGTACACTACATTAAAAAATGAAGATGAGGGTAAATATACATCTTAGTGGATAATGACTATTCCTTATAATCCACATGTTGAGAATAAAAATGCAATTTAACACTTTTTAAACAATTTATGGCTAGGTTGTAATGAAAGGTTAGCTGTGTCAAGAGGGCAAATCTATTTGAAGGGCACTTATCGAGATTGTCAATGGCTTGACCATAAAATTTAGGCCGCTGCATTAGGACAATCTAGTTGGTTGTGCACAAAGCCTTTCTATAAGCCTTGCGATGTTATGACTCATGTGCTACTATATTTCTAAAATCTTATTGAGGTGAACTTCCTCCTTTGACAAGACTAATATACACAACCTAACTAGTTTGTCGCTTGATACAACTCCCATAAAGATACATGTTATGAAAACTTTATAATTATTTCTACTAAATGAAATGCAAGCATGACCACTTGTGAAGTTCATTAGTTACTTTGGCATAGTAGAGAGAGAATGAGGAGTGCTTGAGAAGGTGAACATAGAAGTCGTCCACGGAAGACAATAATGGCTTGAGGATGATTTCCTTAAAGAGTGCTGCTTAAGAAATTGATGGGCTAGGGTTTAAGGATGATAATTCTAAAACATTAAGCATCTAGATCAAGTAGATTAAGGACATAATTCAAGTGCACCTTTATTCAAAAGGAGTTACTCTCACAAGCACACCATGGGCACCACCCACACATCATGGATGGGCAAGATTGCTCGCCCCATCCAACCCATGGCACAGATGTATTCAATGCACCATAGAGGGACCTAGGCAGCTCTAGTGTGAAAACAACATAAGCATTCAAGCTGCCAAGTTAAGGGCACTTCAGCCTACAGAGGGGCACGTCTGAGCTGAGGTCAAAGCCACACAGAGAGAGAGAGAGAGAGAGAGAGAGAGAGAGAGAGAGAGAGAGAGAGAGAGAGAGAGAGAGAGAGAGAGAGAGGGCAACGAAATGTACAGGAGAATATTGTATTGGGCGGTAAGTTTACCTCTTGAGTCAAGGCAGCAAGGACGGCGAGATATACGAAAAGCAAAATTTTACATTACTTGGACCTTGATCAAGAAAAACATACTCTAACATAAAAATTTGTAACTGAACCAACCTAGCATAACCAAACTAACGTGAATAAACTCACATAACGAGCTAGGTTTCATAAAGTAATATCGATCAACTTTACCACATATATGAATAAATGGAAGTAAAATAGTGTATGGTTTCAAATGAATACCACGTTCACACACACACACACACACACACACACACACACACACACACACACACAGCCATCCTCCAATCTCCCCATTTTACAAAGCTAAATTTTTTTAAATTTGCTCCACTTCCATTCTCCCATTGCAAAGGGGGAATGGCACCAGTGCCATTCTCCCATTGTGATTTCCTAATTCAAATCTTGGCTGTGCAAAGGGGAAATGGCACTAGTGCCGTTCTCCCAGATTCAAAGTTTTGGCTTCACAGAGTCAAAATGGCACATGTGAGTTTGATGATCTCAGTGTCATTATGTAGGTGCCAGCATGAGATTGGCATCACTGCCATTCTCCCCTAGTGGTAATCTAGACAAACTAAACCTATAGATTGACATTCCACTAATTTTATTGGCTACAGTAGGATAATGGCAAAAGTGCAAATGCACATGTGAGTTTAGGATTTCTTGTGCATGTTTTCAGTTCATGGTATGAGATTGGCACCACTGCCATTCTCCATAGAGATTGACACAAATCCATATGAACTCTACAGAGCAGAGACTCTGATCATAGGAGAGTGGTGTCCGATTCCATTCCACATGTGAGTTTGATGATCTCAGTGTCATTATGTAGTTGCCAGCATGAGATTGGCATCACTGCCATTCTCCACTAGTGGTAATCTAGACAAACTAAACCTATAGATTGACATTCCACTAATTCCAATGGGAGAATGGCATTGGTGCCCTTCTACCTTTGTGAAGCCAAAATTTTGAATTAGGACATTCCATTGGGAGAATGGCACTAGTGCCATTCTCCATTTTCCTATTACAAAGCCAAAAAATTAGGACATTCCATTGGGAGAATGGCACTAGTGCCATTCTCCATTTTCCAATGGGAGAATGGCACTAGTGCCATTCTCCATTTTCCTATTCCTAGTGCCTTTCTCCATTTTCCTATTACAATGGAGAATGGCACTAAACCTATAGATTGACATTCCACTAATTCCAATGGGAGAATGGCATTGGTGCCCTTTTACCTTTGTGAAGCCAAAATTTTGAATAAGAACATTCCATTGGGAGAATGGCACTAGTGCCATTCTCATTTTCCAATGGGAGAATGGCACTAGTGCCATTCTTCATTTTCCTATTACAAAGCCAAAAAATTAGGACATTCCATTGGGACATTCCATTGGGAGAATGGCACTAGTGCCATTCTCCATTTTCCTATTCCTAGTGCCATTCTCCATTTTCCTATTACAAAGCCAAAAAATTAGGACATTCCATTAGGAGAATGGCACTAGTGCCATTCTCCATTTTCCTATTACAATGGAGAATGGCACTAAACCTATAGATTGACATTCCACTAATTCCAATGGGAGAATGGCATTGGTGCGCTTCTACCTTTGTGAAGCCAAAATTTTGACTTAGGACATTCCATTGGGAGAATGGCACTAGTGCCATTCTCCATTTTCCAATGGGAGAATGGCACTAGTGCCATTCTCCATTTTCCTATTACAAAGCCAAAAAATTAGGACATTCCATTGGGAGAATGGCACTAGTGCCATTCTCCATTTTCCTATTCCTAGTGCCATTCTCCATTTTCCTATTACAAAGCCAAAAAATTAGGACATTCCATTGGGAGAATGGCACTAGTGCCATTCTCCATTTTCCTATTCTCCAGTTCCATTCTCCCATTCCAATGTCCTAATATAAAATTTTGGCTTTGCAAAGGGAGCATGGCACCATTGGCATTCTCCTTATCCATGGGCATGGAAACGGTCATTATGGACACTTCACCCTCAATGGTTTGTGGCCATCTGATCCCAACCTGACGATTGGATCGCTCTCAATTTGTTTGCACAACCTCGAGAGGATGGATATGCATGACCTTGGAGACCTTGCTACCAATGGGATTCCTAGAAGCAATGCTCACCTTTTGAATGCTCTATGTTCAAGAAACGCTTTGGACTCCCATTACAGTTCTAAAGGTGCACATGTTTCCACAAGTGGAGCTAGCTTGTCTAAAAATGTAGATGTCACGATCACAAATGCAAATCTAGAAACTGTATTGGAAAGTGACCTGAAGTCTGTCATGGAGGCCATGACAACTTCCATTGCAAGGGCTACAGACACATGTGTGAATTTTTTTCCATCAAATACAAGAGAAAACCCACCCTCTTTAGAGGGGAGTGTTGCTATTGAGCCACCATTCCAAAAGTTGCCAGAGAACTTGCTACTCCAACTAGATAATTGTGGTTCTGAGAACAAAAATAGATACTTGTTTGCATACCTTTCTCTTCTTGTAGCAAGGGGCATTTTTAAGATAGTTCAATTGGGCTTCTTGATGGTAGGGCACACACATGAGGACATTGATGCAATGTTCAGCAGGTTTTCTGAGAGCTTGTGGGTGGGACAAACATTCACTTTCCTGCATCTGACGGATACATTCAAAAAATGTACATCATCTTCACCGGCACCATTTGTTCTTACACGGGTTCCTAACTTCAAGGATTATGTAGATGGCTACCTATGTGATGGGCAAGAAATGCTAGTTGGACATGCAAAGCCATTACAATTTCGATTTTACATGCAAGGTGACATACCAATGATGCAGTACAAGGTGCATCCAAAATCACCGAATTGGATGCCCATTGAAGGGGGAATTGAGCTATGGAAGAAAGATAGTGAGGGTCAATCATTGTTGCTAACAGGTTGTCCGGATATACTGCCAATGGCTGCATTTGTGAGAGATCACTTGCAAGTAATATCAGGGATAAAGGATTACATTAAGTTTTGGGAGAAATGTGCAAGTGGAAAGAATGCATCCTATGAGTCCTACATTAGGCCAGTGAAAGACTATTGGAAAACCATGATCGATGAGCTCGAACAAGAAAACATCTCAGAGATAGGAGTGTACAGAGAGTTTTGGCCAAGAACACAATCTCCTGATGAGGAGGATGATATAGATGCTTGCATTAATGATTTCCAAGGCTATGAGGAATGGAATGATCACTATTGTGGGCCTCTAAAAGGTAAGTCGAGGGAAGAGTTTAGACCAATGGTGGATGTTAAGCAAGGTGACTTCGTCTTGGTGAGGCCATCAGATCCTATATACCCCATATGGCTTGGGGTTGCCATATCAAGTGCCGAGATGGATGCTGCTTCTCCTAATTTCAAGAAATTATTAATTCAATATTGGGCACCATCAGTTAAGAGAAAGGGGCTCAGTGATGCAGATGCCTATGTTGATTGCTGGAACAAGTATTGGGCAGAGAATAGGTTGGATCCACAGGTATGGGAGTGTATTGATGCAATTGTCTGGTCATGGACATCAAAATCCATAAATAGACCCAAGAAGATCAAGATTCCACAGAGCGTATGTATCAAAGCACAGGAGAGCTTGCTTGGTATCAGAGCATAGAAAATGGTGTCGAATTTCTCCCTCTTAATCTCCCAAACTTCCATTGTAAGGTGTGTTCTCATGTGATGTTTCTCAATTGTTGTTATCTTGTCAATGGGTATTTGCATATTATTAATATGACAATTTTCAGAAGCTGACCTTCACCAACAACTCCTTTGTTTCTAGTGGAACTCACTATGCATGGTGTTTGTTAACACCACCAACTGGTGTTTATTAACACCTCAAGTAAAATATACATGTTGTCCCTAGACGGTGTTTATTAACACCACCAAATACATGATTTTCAAACTCTGCCACAAATGCTTTGTTCCGATTTTTATACGCAATGAACTGTTTCACAACCAATGAAGTTTTTCATAATCATTGGAATTCCAAATATTAGCTTATTCAATATTGGTAAAATTCCCACAATCCATGGAAAATTTCCCAAATTTAATGAAGCCTTTCCCAATTTTAATGAAATCCACCCAATTTCGAAATTCCCAAAATGCAACTTTTGTCCCACTTTATCTAATACTGTGTTAGAATGGATGCTCACTCAATTGCTCTCAATTAATCTCACTCTCACATGAAGGATGGTGGCTCAGAGTGAAAGACTGAACCATGATCTGATACCATGACAAAATACGAAGAGGGGAGAGGAGATGAGGAGAGAGGGCACAACTAGAGAGCACACTATAAATGATTAAATGTACACTAGATTTAGTTGAAAATGTAGAATATATACAAACCCTTTTAGGGTTAGGGTTAGGGCATCTAACCCTTTCCTTTATAGCACTCTATTGGGTCATTGCTATGCACATATGATCACATGATGTTGAGCAAGGTTTCTCCACAGAGCATCCTAGGGAAGAACTCGATATTGAAGACAAAGTCATAAATATAAAAGAGGAACAGGAACTAGAAGAGGAGGATATTAATCTTGAGGAAGAGAGCAAGGAGGTTGCAACCTTGGATCTTGTAGCCTTGAAGTTACAAACAGTAAATGGAGCTATGTCTGCTGAAGGATTGGATCGTATTATCTGCTCTCAGATATACGTGTCATCTTTTACCTCAAAGAAGATTATGCCTTGGCCTTAATTGCTCAACACTGTAGCGTAGATAAGGAGGTTGGAATTGAAGACAATGACTTAATGGTACTAGAAGATACATTTGAACCCTAGGAGGCGTTCTCAATGTGCTTTAAAAAAGCTAAGGATGAGGAGGAGATGGATGATGAGACCTTTAATAAGGTTAAAACGTAAAAGGTGGAGGAGCAGAAGAATATTCAGCCAAAGGTGAAGCAGCAAAGAAAAACACAAAGTAGCCTGGAAAGAAGCACTGATCTTTGGGCTGATAAAATTTTGGAGGATGATGAGAATATGAAGGTATGCCATTACTATTTTCTCTGCTATATCTTTTTTATCATGACCTGTGTACATATTTCTCATTACTTCTTTTTTGATATTGTAGCTCTATATTGAAGATGATAGTTTTCTGAGAAGGTCCTTTGGGAGCCGAGAAAGGGGACTTATACAGTTGTCTTCCCTTGCACACTACATGAACAAGATGTCCTCTACCAAGATTTTGATATACCATAGACAATTAAGTAACAACGGAGAGACAGCTATCTATTTTTAAAATGTTTATCAAAGTTTCTAGGTGGGTACTAGGTGAATAGGTGGAGCGACAAGGTTATATTAATTGAGAAGTTATTTGCTTTGGACATATTTGGGTATTGCCCAGTCAAACTGTGCTCAAGGGAAGGGTACTTTTTGACATACACTACTTATGCTTTAGCACTAGGAATCAAAGATCCTAGCCAATTAGATGGTTATGGAAAGCATCATTTGATTAGGTTTAGAGAAGCACTTCTACTATATTCTGAGGATAAATAGATCGAAGGAGACTAGCTTGATGTAAAAGAAGTACAAGAGTAAACTCAAATATATTGTATTGTCAAAAGTTACAAAGGACACAAAGTCCTACACGAAAAGATAGTCAATTCAAACTTTGTACTAAAATTTTGGAAATATTACAAAGTCTCTGCTTCATTGTTATAAATCTCCATATGGTTTCCAACTTTGTCGATCCACTTGTGATTCACAAAGACCTTTGACTGCCTCCATTCTGCATGTTTCTATGCAGTTGTTGAATTGTTGAGGATCTGACTTCTTCTTTTCTTTTGTGCCATATTAAGGGCAAGTTTAACTTTTGATAATGAAACTTTTGTTTGGATTTGCAACCTTTGAGTATACCTCTAAAGAACCACTAAAATACTCCTTTGAGACTATTTGCCTTATGTGCTCCTCCAAAATGTTATGTAAAAAAAAAGCATTTTTGGCTGTGTAATGAGACTTTTCCATTCCTTGTGTGGACCATATTGCAGATCATCCATACTTTTTAACAAAATATGGAAGGTGGTTATATAGAATATGCTGCAATCACACAAAATATTAAGTCACTATTTTGTAGACCATGTTTGAAAGTACAAACTATGGAAACAAAATAAATTAGTTCAACGTACCATGTAGTGCGTTATGTTGCAGCTTGGCTTGTTTCATTGATTTTCCAAAATTTTTATGCTCCTCTTCTAATGCACAATGATTGCTCTTGGTCCATGTCTTTTTGTCACAAAGCTGGAAAAGTTTGTTTAAGGATTTCCATACATCTACTTTAACATTTCGAGCATCCATGCCACATCAACTACCACATCACCCTATCCATGTCACCTGTCACATTAGTAGGTACAGTCAATGTTGACTAGTCAAAGTGCCACTTGGACTCACCACCTTATCTACCAAGTGGCACAAAGTCCCCTATCAAGCACACTTACCTCTCCACAGGCACTACATGTGCACATAGGTCACACCTCAGGAGGTCTCCACTGGCACACCCCTTGGAAAACATACATTCTACATGTGACTCTAAGTGCCACATCATCTTTTGCACCCTTTTTTCCCCCTCCACCTAGATCAAGCCCATCTCTTGATCCAGGAAGAATTTGAGGATGCTCCAAAAAGGAAAAGCGCTCGATTTTTTGTACTCTACGCACTCGTCACATCATGTGCGCACATTGCATGCTTTATGTAGAATCGTCAAATAGTTGGTATTTTTATATATTGGATTTGCTTGGAAGCTTTGACTAGAAAAACATAGGAAAAAAGCAATTGCCGCATTAGAAATAGTATTATAGGACATGGGTCTCCATGGAGGAGATGTTCATATCATAACAAACATCAAGAAGTCCTCAAATGGAAAGGATGTTCCAATCAAGCCATCAATTGGTGGAGTCAAAGCAGGAAGGTTTTTATCAAGACCACAAAGAGAAGGAAAGCTTGGTAGACGATCAAGATATGTTTCAAGGGTGAGATATGACCTTGGAAGCATGTGCATAATGCAATCATTGTACAAAGAAACATTAAGAACTGCTTTGAATTTGGGATCAATCTTATCCCTATTAGGAGCTCTTCTCCACCATTTAGGATCCATGACATGGGCTAGCTCCTTGTTGCAGTAAAGGCATGGAGCTTTTGAATTACATCCTTTGCTTATGTTGAACATGCATTTGAGGGTCTTGAAGTCCCTTGCCATATGCTAATCAACTTGGAATTTGCCCTTGCCTTCAAAATGAAGTTGCCCTCCTTGAACTTGGTTTTTGATGACTTCTGGTATTTTGGTATGGTGAAACAGCCAAAATAAGGTTTGGTGGTCCTATGTCTTTACCTACCATTGAGAAGCAAAAACTCTATTGAAGCATCAAGATATAATAAATGTAATCAAACAACTCTATTTGAAAAATGAAAGTTCACGCTTACCTCAAATGCTCCCAACCACCAAATGTGCTTCTCTGATTGCACACTGAATGCTTTGAGTTTTTTTTTGTTATTGATGTATCAAGTGTCCTATTCATAAGTGTGATGGTCACTCTTTCAATCTTTTTCTCTTTAACAATTTCACATTCATCCAACTTTATGACAAATATAAGCCGTCCCTGACACTCTTTAAATGTGATTTTGTAGAATTCAACCATTCTTTTTTGTAATTGTTCAAGATCAGCAAAAATATTATTCCAAGGATTATACACAGTGCTCCCCTTACTACCTTTAAATACATCCTCAATATGCAACCACTGTCCACAATAAAATCATCTGCTTGTTCATTGAGTGAAGCTTTGAAATTCTAGACTTCTGCAGGATTTGGAAGAAGCACACGTTTGTTCCTTTGATCTTTAAAAGTGGATGACACTGCTTTGAAAATAGAAGAATAGCCTTTCATGCTAACTCCACTCTCATCAAGAGCCTCCTTAATTAAGTTTACCAACATTGTGTTTGATGGTTTTAAACTTCTTTTCCTCAATCATCCCTTTCACAATAGTACTTGAAAAGAGACTTTTCATTTGTTTTATGGGAAGAGCATCCAGATCAGCATTTTCCTTTTGGGGCTCCAAAACTTTCCTATAAACTGGATGCATATATAAGAGTTAACATAGGAAGATTTATCATAGCCACATTGCAAATAGCAAATGCTTTAAAAATATTATTGTGCTTTTTGAACTTGACGCTTTCACCCTCCTTCAATTTTGCAAGGTTGTAAAGTTTTCTTCTTATAAGCCTATCTCCCAATGGGGTTGCTTTCGATCTTGCTTTACGTAACTTCTCCCTCATCTTTGTATGTTCTTGAATTTTATTTTGTAATTGCTCTTTCAATCTAGAGCTTTTGGCTATTTGCTGTGTTTTTGTGTTTGCCTCTTACTTGTATAAAGACTTGTACATGTGTGAAACTTGAGACTGAGCTATGATGTATCCATGCATACCTTTCGTTCCATCGCCCACAAACTTCAGCAATGTTGTTGGATTTGAGAATGGCGGAGTAGAGTTTTGGAGTAGGCATTTTGGATAAATGGCATGACACCAGAGGAGAGGTATACTGGTAAGAAACCAGATAATTCTCATTTGAAAGTTTTTGGTTGCATTGCCCATGTTCATGTGCCAGATGAGTTGAGATCCAAGTTGGATCCAAAAGCTGAGAAGTGCATCTTTATTGGTTATTCTCTGCAGCAAAAAGGGTATAGATGCTATAACCCTTTTACTCGTAAGTTTACAGTGAATAGAGATGTTGTTTTTGATGAGACGAGTAGCTAGTATAAACCAGTAAGTGTGATTGATGATGTGGATGCACAAAGTGGTAATGCTACACATAATTCATAGCAGCAATCACAAAATATTAGTGGACTTGTAGTGTCCTCTAGCAGTGGTTCACATACGTCACCATGGATAGGCAGATTGAGATCAGGAGGATCTCCTCAAAGCAATGTAGATAGTGGTATGCAAGTATCATGAGAAGGAAAAGAGAAAGTAGATTAGCCTAACGTTGATGTGAATGCAGGTCACTCTTATGTGGATGGTGAATCCAGTGGCTCAGAGAACAGAGCCTTGATGATGAGTTGGGTATTCCTTCTATTGTTACACCTGGAGTAAGGAAGACAAGGGATGTTTTGAGAGCACCTGGTAGTGAGCCTATTTTGCGCAGGTCTACCAGAGCTAGGTATCCTATGGATAGGCTAAAATATGATGGATTTACAGCCATTCACTATGCCTATATGGTCAAAGTGATACATGAACCAGAACCCACTTCTTTTGAGCATGCCATGGGAAAAGAAAAATGGGAGAAAGCCATGGATGAAGAAATAGATGCCTTGGAAGAAAATGCTACATGGGAATACCTAAAGACAAGAATGCAATTAGCTGCAAGTGGGTTTATAATGGGAAGCACAATGCAGATGGTTTTGTGAATGGATACAAGCCAAGATTAGTTGTCAAGGGGTATGCATAGACATATGGCATTGATTATGAAGAAACATTTAGTCCGGTTGCAAGGATCGCAATCGTAAGAGCAGTCATTGCTATGGCTGCATCAAAGGGATGGTCTTTACATCAGATGGATGTAAAGAATGCTTTCTTGCATGGTGATTTGCAAGAAGAGGTCTATATGGAGCAATCACCAGGTTATGTTCATGATGTTCATCCTGAGTTTGTTTGCAGGTTGAAGAAATCCTTGTATGGCTTGAAGCAAGCACCCAGAGCATGGTCTGACAAGATAGGGCAGTATCTTGTCACTATTGGCTTTCAGATTTCCAAGGTAGATTTCTCACTTTATGTGAGAAAAATAGAGAAAGGCATTATGCTGCTTGTCATTTATGTTGATGATTTGATCATCACAGGTGATAGTGATGAAGATATCCTTCATGTGAAAATGCTATTGAAGCAGAAGTTTGAGATGAAGGATTTGGGAGAGCTGCGTTACTTCTTGGGCATTGAGGTGATTAGATCCACAAGTGGGATATGGCTCTTGCAGAGGCAGTATGGATTGGACATGCTGTCCAAATATGGGATGATAGGCTGTAAGCATATTTTAGTTCCTTTGGAGCAGAATGTAAAGTTGAGTGCAGATGCAGGTGAGCTTCTGAAGACCCTACTATGTACAGATGCATAGTAGGAAGTTTGATTTATATGACTATTACCAGGCCAGATTTGAGCTATGCTGTTGGGTTGGTAATTTAGTTTATGTAGGCTCCAAGGAAATGGCATTTGGATGTGGCTAGACACATACTGAGGTATGTCAAGTCCACATTGCAATATGGACTATTTTATGAGACTGGGGTTCATATACAGTTGCATGGATACATTGATGCTGATTGGGCTAGTAGTATTTCTGATAGACGATCTACAAGTGGATATATGTTCTCTTTTGGGAGTGCTGCAGTCACTTGGAGTAGCAAGAAACAACCAACAGTTGCCTTGTCGAGCACAGAGGCTGAGTACAGGGGTGCAGCAATGGCTGCATGTAAGGCAGCTTGGTTGCATAAGCTACTTTATGATATGCATCAGTCTACAGATGGGTCAGTTGCCATTTATTGTGACAACATGAGCAGTATACACTTAGCAAATAACCCAGTCTATCATGCTAGAACAAAGCACATTGAGGTGCATTATCACTATGTGTGGGAGAAGGTCCTTATAGGTTTTATTAATCTAGTTTATATCAGCACAAAGGATCAGGTAGTTGACATATTCATGAAGGCATTGGGTGCACAGAAGCTGCGCAAATTTAGAGACCTGGTTGGTGTGCAGGAATTGGGATTGAGCTCAAGGGGGAGTGTTGAGATATTGAGCTCCACTCGTGATATGCCAAGGTGACCGTTGTGCATTTATGTCACCGACTTGTTAGCTGTAGATGCGGTTGGTACACTGCCCATGAATAATAGCTGGATGACATCTATCTTTATGTACTCTACTTAGTGGCTCAGTTAGTATGCCACCTTAGATAGCTGAGTTTGGTTTGAGACCCACATATAGGGTTCACGTATTCTTTTGTACTTAGAGTTCTTTTGGCTTACACAACTAAGAAGAGGAAAACTGTTTTCAGCCTCCATCTTTGTGTATATTCCCCAAGTGAGACTCCTTCCTTCTCTCCCACTCTCTTCACAGTCCTAGCATGACATCTTGCACATTCTGCTTGATCAGATGATATGCATACTTGTCTTTCTTATCCCATTCTACTTGAGCTCGGGCAATGGCAGGATCTGCTATAGGTACGAAAACTATTTATGTAGCTATAGATCCTGCTGTTGGTGTTGTGACAATAGGTGGAGTAGAGCTGGCTAGATCGTCCAATGGTCTAGGTGTAGATCCATTGACATACTCCCAATTGTCCTAAAGTACAAGAATGGTATCCATTCAGTATTTCCATGTACCATAATTGGAGTTGTCTAGCTTAGTAGATGGCTCCAGATTGAGTTGCTAGTCGTAGACATGGTGCAGGAAATGTACTCAAAGTGTCATGAAAATCAATGTATAAATCAACTGCAAAACACTGACTTTGAACTATAAGGCTTATGGCAAATGATGCCAGGAATAGCCAAGAGGCTTTACAAGGCTGAAATGATGTGCGTAATGCCATGAAATAGCCGAATAGGCTTCATAATGGTGGCGTGTGTGTGTGAAATCAAATGCTATCTGCCCCACTGAACAATCGGCAATGCCTTTGAACAACTCTGAAGTTTGCTCACTGAACTGATGAATGTCAGATTTCAGGTAATGTGATGATATGAAACCGTATGTGAGCGTATGGACTGACTCTGAGTAGGTACTAGTCGGGAATTTCGGGCATGGCTTAGATTGGCAACTTGGGGAAATTCAAAGCATCCCCTCTATGGTGATCTAGTCTACTCTGATCTAGATCTATACCAACCATCGATCAATGAAAGAACATCAAATAATTCCTTTTCTTTTGTTCTTTTTAAGTGCTAGGTCAGATGCATCAATGTAGAGGCTGATGTGCATGTAGGAAGTGGATTTGTCGGCGAGGCTCAAATGTGAGTGTAACTTGCACCAAAATGTGCACATGATGTGATGAGCGCATAGAGCACAAAAAATCGAGCGACTTTCCTTTTTGGAGCGCCCTCAAATTCTTCGTGGATCAAGAGATACAACTTGATCTAGGTGAAGGGGAGGGGCAAAAAGGAGTGCAAATGGAGCTCAATGATGATGTGTCACTGTGGGTCACATGCAATGATGATGTGGCACTATGCCTAGCTAGAGGTGTGCCTGTGAAGTAGTGATGAGGTGGCAAGAGTGGTCACATGAAGGGCCTGTGAAGAGGTAATTGTGCCTGCAGGGGTCAGTGCTGATTGGATAGATGAGGTGGCATTACTAAGGTGGCACAGATGATTATGTCAGCAGATGATGTGGCTATGCTGACATGATAGATGACATGTCCATGATGATGTGGCATAGGTGACATGGTAGATGACGTGTTAATGATGATGTGGCAAATGACGTGAACATGGCAGATGATGTAGTAGGTGACGTGGACTACTGATGTGGACTGCTAACTTGGCAATGCTGATGTGGCTGCCACCGTGGCAGATAAGGATGACATGGTAGATGACCACTTGGATGATGATGTGGTAGATAAGGTTGATGATATGGTAGCCTCATGGGGCTGTTGACATGTCAGATAAGGGACACGTGTCAGCTACTAGTAGACCACTCCTGAGGTGAGTGGTGACCTTGGGATAGGGTCTTGGTATGGGATGTCACGTGTCGGTCAAAGGAGGACCAAAATCTTCAAGATTTTGATGGAATCTTCAAGATTCCAATGGAATCTTATAGATTCTATCTTCTTCTCCATTGAGCTCATGGATGTTCGGTGCTGGCGCAGTTTGCTTCTGATGGGCTAGGAGCCATTGTAGTGCTATAGGGAGGCCATCTCTATTGTGCTCTTCGTTGAAGGCCGCGCTATGGCTTCATCATTGCTAGAGGCCCGTCTGGAGTAGCTTGGAGCCATGGCGTTGGCTGTGTGGTTGTCTAACACTGGCTGTGTGGCTGTGAGTCAGCATTGTGTCGTGTTGTGAGCGCTTGGGCACTATGGATGGAGCCTAGCTTGGCTTTGTGCTGGGCTATAGGAGTCTGTTGGAGACAGTGTTGCAGCCCTCAACCGTGGCATTGTAAGCAGTCGGGTGGAGAGGCTCTAGGAGCTAGAAGCTAGTGTCGGTTGTAGGAGAGAAGTTGTTGAGTCTCCATGTAGATGTTGGTCAAGGGAGTCTAACGGGCATTGCTTGAGGTCGACATCCGCACTAGCTAGACATTACTGTGGGTGCTTGCATGGGTTGTGTCATATGAGGTTGGAGTCGTGGCTGTGGAGCAGAGGCTTGGAGGTCGAGCGCGCGATGTCTCTTTGGTCGTTGTGCGCGCTACAAAGGAGCTGGGTATGGAGCTGTGGGCTTGGGCTTTTGTGGAGATGCACTGACTGAGAGCACTGGAGATAGGCAGAGTAGGACATTGCTAAGAGTGGGCATTGAAGAGCTGCCATCTGGGTGTTGGCCGCCCGAGATCCTTGGGAGAGCAGGACATGTGAGTTTGCTGGAGCTTGTGGGTGAGCCGATTGGAGCAATCATTGTAGAGCCTTAGCTGGAGTCTGCGGATGAGCCGATTGCAGAGCCGAGTGTTGGCTGGAGCCCAACTTTGACAGAGGAGCGGCTGAGCGTAGAGCTCTTGGAGGAGCTAGGAGCTTTTTTGTAGAGGTCAATCCAAAAGAGGATTTCAGCTATCAAGTCGACGACCAAGCGGAACATGATCCTTGGTACATGGACATCGGGGCATCATCTCACATGACAAATCATTAGGAATGGTTCACAGAGATGAAACCATTGGAAGGTTAGAAAAATGTCATCTACATAGTAGATAATACACCGAATCCAGTTCAAGGGATAGGTGTTATCCCTATGAACAATTTCACTAGTACAAAAGGATTGGTGAAAGATGTGCTCTATGTTTCGAAGCTCAACAAGAACCTCTTGTCAATAGGCCAAATGACGGAACACAATTATCGAGTCATATTCAACGGAGATGAATGCACTATCAGAGACAAATCCAGAAGATGTCAGCTAGTAGCAAAAGGTGTCAAGGAAGGACGCTTATACAAAATGCTAGCTACAGTACCAGATAAGGATGCCATGTTAGCTCAACTACAACAGATGCCACTATCTCCAAAGTGGCACAAGAGATATGGTCATGTCAATTTCAAGTACTTGTTGTTAGATCTTAGAAATCAGAATATGGCAATTGGGATTCTGAAGTTATAGTTTCTTGGAAAAGTTTGTGAAGCATGCTGTTTTGGCAAACAAAAGTGAATCAACTTTGGCAGAAGTACCTCTCGTGCACGAGGTATTCTTGATTTGATACATACAGATGTATGGGGTTATGCCCAGATCTGCAGCATCAATGGTTCACTTTACTACCTGACTTTCATCGAGATGACTACAGTAGATATTGTTGGGTCTACTTTTTGAAAGAGAAATCTAAAGTCTTTTCCAGATTTCAAAATTCAAAGCCATGATAGAAAACCAGACAGGCAGAAAGATCAAAGTCATGAGATCAGATTGAGGAGGTGAATACATGTCTTCAGCATTCATGAACTTTTGCAGAAGTCATGGCATTCGAAAGACAATTCACATGTGCAGATACTCCTCAGTAGAATGCAAGAGCTAAAAGGAAGAATGGGACTTTAGCAATGCTTAGTGAGAAGCATCTTTCGAATCAGTATTGGGCAGAAGCAATAGCCATTGTGAACTATTTGCTTAATCGGCTTCCTATCGAACCGATACAAGGTATGACTCCTTATGAAGCATTCACTTGACACAAGACACACATTGGGCATCCCCGCATATTTGGTTGCATAGCATATGCTCACATACATGATGATCATCGCAAGAAATTGGATGTGAAGTCATGCAAATGCATCATGGTTGGCTACAGTGAAGAAAGCAAAGCATACAAGTTGTATGATCCCATCAACCGCAAGGTCATTATCTCCAAGGATGTAATCTTCAATGAGGAATCAGAATGGAAAACCTCAAATACACAGGAGATAGAAGCATCGACTTCACAGTCATCTACAAAATAGGTTGATGAAGAAGAGCAAGGATTGCCAAAAACACCTCAAGCAGAGCCATAGCAACTCAGACGGCCTACTAGGGAAAGCAACAAATTGACATATGCTAAAAAAGGCAAAGCAATTCAGGTAGAAACCATAAACTATGCTCTTATGACTACCATTATGGCTACAGAAGAGCCAGTGTACTTCGAAGACACAGTAGACAAGCCAAAATAGCAAACTACTATGAATGAAGAAATGGATGCTTTGTATAAGAATAATACTTGGGAATTATGCGACCTTCCACTAGGAAAGAAGGCCATAGCAAACAAATGGGCATATAAAGTGAAGTACAATCCAGATGGCAGTATTCAGAGATACAAAGCCAGACTAGTTGCAAAAGGCTTTGCACAGCAATATGGTCGGGACTATGATGAGACTTATGCTCCAGTAGCAAAGATGGATTCCATACGGTTCTTGATATCACTAGCGACACTCAGCAGATGGAATGTTTACCAACTTGATGTTAAGAATGCATTTCTCAATGGTTATCTAGATGAGGAAGTCTACATACAACAAGCAATAGGTTATGTTGAACCAGGGAAGGAGAATAAGGTTTGCCATCTCAAAAAGAGTATCTACAGCTTAAAGCAAACACCCAAAAGTTGGTACAACAATATTGACAAGTATTTTGCTAATCTGGGATACATGAAGTCCAATGCAGATCATACTCTCTACTACAAAGTTCAAGGGGAAGACATTACTATTGCACTTTTGTACGTAGATGATCTGATTGTGACAGGAAGCAAGGATAGCTTCATCAGAAAACTAAAACAAGACTTATCCTACAGAGTTCAACTTGAAAGATCTTGGACTTATGCACTATTGTCTTGGAATTGAGTTTTGGAGAGATTCAGATAGAACATTCATGAGTCAGCTCAAGTATGTTGAGAGTCTCCTGAAGAAGTTTCATATGGCAAATTGCAAATCTTCAGGGATCCTCAAAGTGTCATCGGTAGACTAGTGTGTAGCATGTCACATCATCAGCTGCACAATGGACTTACATTTGAACATGTGCTATATCTTGGGGATGATGGGCAAATGTCTCCAGACCTTTACTAGGACCTTCTCACCCAACAAGCTGTCTATAGCGTTGTGACCCTCACTCTTGACAATTAACTAAATCTCCATACTCATGAAGAAACAAAATACAATTATTAGGGCAAGCATGGATGGTGTTATAATCCATCCCACCAACCATTGTCAACATCTTCCTCTCCTCGTCTCTAGAACTGGGCATGGTATTTGGGGCAAGCAACATCTTCTCGACCAACCTATTGCAATTTGCATATCCAAGAAACCTTAAGAATGAGGTACTAACTAGAACAATTAGGAATGAGATACTAAGAACGAAAAACTTTGAAACAATTAAGATGCAAACATGATTTGCACTAATCTCATCAAGGTTGAGACACTTGTGTCTGACCAGCCATACTTTGCTTGCAAATTCAAGATCAAGAGGCAAGCTCATAGTTTTGCCATCCTGGCACTATCATACAAGCGTGTTGATGCCAAATCTCACATCACAGTCTCAGATTTAGACATGTCACCCCCATCTAATGTCATGCCTCCAAAAATAGAAGCCATCATGTCCGCCATACCCTTGTCCTCATCTAGAGGATCATTTGTCTCAAAAGTGTGGTGGTGGTGCATGTACTCCCTCGGTGCTCTCCTTATCCTATAGAATGCAAGGTTAGTGTGTGCAATATGCACACAATATAAATATTCATGAATTACTCAAAGACCATTGGCTTACTGTTGATCCTTTAGTGGTGCCTCTCCATACACCTGCAAGTGGCGCATGACGATACGGCATTGATGACAAACCTCTCACTTGCAATGAGTGCAAGGACAAAAAATTATCTTACAAAGCCAATCCATGCTCCTGTGGGGTTGCCCCCATCCGATGAGGTGTCACTACTCATCCTCTCCACCTGAACACATCCAAAATCCTCCCACAAAGTCAAGTCATACACCCAAAATATCACGAAATCCCCAAACCCCCCAGAATTGTAAACCCCCTTAAACCACTAAATCTCCCTTAAAACCCCCCAAAAGTTCCCAAGCTATAAACTCCTAAAACTCCTTAAACCCCCTCAAACCCCCCAAGCCCCCTAAACCCTAAAACCTAATCCCTAAATCGCTTAAATCCCCTTAAACCCCCAAAATCCCTTAAACTCCCAAAAGTCCCTTAAACCCCCCTAAACCCCAAAAACCCCTAAACCCTAAACTCTCAAAACCCCTTGGACCCTTAAACCCCCAAAACCCCCTCAAACCCCCAAAACCCCTCAAACCCTCCCAAACCCCCTAAACCCCCTCAACCCCCCCCCCCCCCCCCAAACTCCCCAAACCCCATCAAACCCCCTCAAGACCCCTAAATCCCCCCAACCACCCTAAACCCTCTATGAAGGTGTTGTCTGAGTCTCTCCAAAACTCAATTCCAAGACAATAGTGCATAAGTCCCCTGGCTTAAATTTTTTAAGAGGATGTGGACTACCCCCCCTCGCATAGGGTGGTAGCACACAGGCCATTGGATCATGCAGTCATCTATGATGGGGGTATGGCAGACCATGCATTTAAGACCCTGCTGCATAGTAGTCTAGGCATTCGATTTAACTATTGTGGCCGTCAATACCATAGTCTTGCTCTGTACATGACAAAGTTTCTTCTTGATTCCTTCCTCCCTCAACGTAAGGCTACGGATGTTCTCCTTCATCTCCTCCACTCTTTGCTCACTTTGTGCAACAACTTCATTTGAATCCCTCAACATCTGGTGAAGCTACTTAAATTGCTCAAAAACATCAACATGGGCCATTTCCAAGACTTTCACTCTGGTTTGGAAATCTCTCAGCATGACGGACTTCAAAACTGTTGAAAGCCAGGGCAAGCTTGAGCACAACCCTATCATAATCTTGTTGGAGGGTCTTGTAGCTTACTCTTTGAACTTCCAACAGTGTTTCGAGAAAACAACCCTCACCGTGGTTGCTATGCAACTTGCTCCACCGTGGCTGCTCTCTGCATCCATCTCAAGGGGGCAGTGTCACATGTGGCAATAATGCATCATATAATGTGAAAGGTATTGGGCAAGTTACTCTTACTAATGCTCCCCTTCAACTTCTTCAATGTTTTCCCCTTCCAAACCTCTTTTCCTCACAAGTATACTAGAGGGTTCCCCCTTGGAGGTCTTTGCATCTTCTTTGAGCTCGTTGTTTGTCATGCTCGATGGCAAGGTGATGGAGGCAGTCTGAATTGTGGAAGTAACCACGGGCTCAGCTTGGGGGTCCAGAACGGTATCTTGTAGATCATGTTCGAACTCAAAGAGTTGAATTTGAGATTCATAGGAAAGTGGAACGGGAGGACGTTGATAAGTGAAATCAATGGAGTTGGAGGAGTCCGAGGACATTTGGGGCTATCAAGTTAGGGAGCTGAAAATTTGATGGAGGAAATGTTGGCAGAAGGCTAGAATTTTGCAAAACTTTTGATAGAGTTTTTCCCAAATTGCTAACACAAAGATTGGGGGGTTAAGCCTTCTTTTTATAGTTTTTGGTAACCCCATAATGGCTGGGATAAGGGTTTAAGCCTACGGGCCATTGGGATAAGGGATTAACTCCTCAAGTCATTGGATTACAGATCTTTGGGTTGAGTTGTTGACATAATCATCATCGGGATACGGGAATATTCCTTTGAGTCATTGAGATAGGGGGCATCTAGGTTATTGGTTTGCTGGGATGAGTCGCTAACTCTATGGTTTCCCCACGATCACCGCAATGTGAGTCTGACCCCGAAGTCATTGGGATGAGGGTCTAACCCCGCAACTAGATTAATTGGATTGGTTGGCACCTGTTTTGATTCTTGACTCATCCTAGAGGTATAAGGGGATACTTGTCAGCTAGATGGCTTCCCAATTAGAGATGTCAGGGCTTGTGAAGCCAAGTCATAATGAGGATTTGATGAAGTTACCCCGATGCAATGGCTTCCTTGTTGGAGATGTTAGGGCTTGTGAAGCCAAGGTCCCGGTGAGACTTTGATGAAGTGACCCCGATACAATGGAGACTATGGTGGAGTGGCTCTGTTATGAGCATCAACGTGCCTTAATGCATTGTCACCTAGTCCTAATCACCTAGTGTTCACTCTTGTGGTATGATTTGCAAGCACCGAGACTCTCCAGACTTGTGCAGGGGTAATATGAATGTGAGTGAGATGCGTACCCTTGGGAATCACCTAGACATAAGAATTGTGAATGCACATGAGTGACTATAATTTCTTTGCATGAAGATGAAGTGGAGGGATAAGACTGATGCATTGCCACATACCTCCCTGATAGCCACGTTGAGTAGGCATTGAGTTTGTCAAACAAGAAAGCTGCTAGCAATAGTGATGGGTTGTTGGAGAGAGGAGGTGCCGTTGAGTTGTGTGTGTGGACCTTGGTTGGCACCATGGCCTTTTTGCCCATGGGAGCCATAACTCCTTAAGATGCTTCTTCTCCTTAGGGTCCACAAGTTCTTGTGGAACTACATTTTTGGAAGTAGGTTCTTGTGTGACTATGGCCCCTAGTTGGGATGGAACACTGTAGCTTGTTGGAAGATGTGGATTCTCCCTTAAGTGGCATAGACATGGCACTACTACGGCTGGCAGCTGTGGTGTGAGCCTTGTGGGAGGTTCTTGTGTTACTAACCTATTTTAGGTGCAGGTTCTTGTGGATCTCATATTGGATTGCTTTGTCGTTGAGTCGTAGGACTCTCAAAATCATTGGTGGACCTTGGGGCTGAGTGTCCTTCCCTCCTACCTCGATAGATCCTATGATAGGGTCTTATGCTGTGATAGCCATTTTTTGCATGGTCAATTCTTGGGCTACTATCACGGGTACCTACATGCTTATAGAAACCTTTGCATCGATTTGTGTCTTTGGCCTGAGAACCATTGGGAGGAAATTGTCGATTGGGCTGGCGAAGCTTGGGGATCCAGAAGTAAGCATTGTGTTCATAGTAGCCTTGTGATTGGAGTAAATTTTTGGGAATCCATTGAGAATGAGAGTTCTGTTTGCACCGTGTTTTCCTCCTTTGTGGTCGTCTTTTGTGGGATTTGGCCTTTTCCAAGGGTTGAGTGGTGGCATATTGGGGTTGTAGCGCATAATGCCATCTTTCCCCATTTGGTATAGTTGAC
Source organism: Dipteris shenzhenensis (assembly GCF_047967505.1). Taxonomy (NCBI): domain Eukaryota; kingdom Viridiplantae; phylum Streptophyta; class Polypodiopsida; order Gleicheniales; family Dipteridaceae; genus Dipteris; species Dipteris shenzhenensis. Next base: position 36,527,753 of record NC_141598.1, on the reverse strand, counting down.
CTGTTATTATTTGGTATGATGGGGAGTCTTTAATGAGTACACAAGCCTTATTCTTGTTGAGGGGCTTGTCCTGTGGGAACCCATTGGTGAGGAAGTGTCCTATTTATTCTACCCATTCCTTTATCATCTATGAGAAAAAATGGGCCATCCGGAAGATCATCCTCTACTCTGGTGGGGAGGTTCTCCATTGGGGATCCTAGACAAGTGGCACATGGGTCCTTCCCTTACGAATTGCGATGGTAAAGTCGAATTCCAAAGGATCAACATCCACTGTATTATGAGCCATGTCATGCATGGCTTGTTGACTAGGTAAAGGTGTGCTTGATGGTCTACAAAGAACACAAACTTGTTGGCTAACAAGTCATGGTGGAACTTTTTAATAGCATAGACCATAGCAAAACCTTCCCTCTCCATGTTTGTGTATTTACTTTGACATTGTTTAGTTGTTGACGGCTTTCAACGAAGATTGGGTAGTCTAGTTTATGCTTCCCTAGTTGTGCCAACATGCACCTGATGGCATTTTTAATGCATCAATGTGGACATGGAATATTAATTCCCTATCTGGAGCCCTTAGTACCGGTGTAGTAGCCACGTGAGCTTAAGGATGTCGAAGGTGACCTGGCACTCTTCTATCCATTCAAAGACAATGGACAATATGTAATTAGCCATGAACAAAGGTAGCTCCTCTACAACGATTTGGAAGCTGAATTTCCAAGAAATTTCCTACTTTTTGCCTCCCACCAATTGTTGCGCATAGTTGGTACGATGCAAAGTCTTTGATGAGTACAGGAGCCCTATTCTTATTGAGGGGCCTGTCCTGTGGGAACCCATTGGTGAGGAAGTGTCCTATATATTCTACCCATTCCTTTATCAAATCTATGAGGAATAATAGGGCATCTGGAAGATCATCCTCTACTTTGGTTAGGAGGTTCTCCATTGGGGATCCTAGACAAGTGGTTAGCTAGCATGTGGGTCCTCCCCTTACAAATTACGACAGTAAAGTCGAATTCCAAAGGATCAACATCCACCATGTTATGAGCCATGTCATGCATGGCTTGTTGACTAGGTAAAGGTGTGCTTGATGGTCTACAAAGAACACAAACTTGCTCGCTAACAAGTCATGGTGGAACTTTTTAATAACATAGACCATAGCTAAACCTTCCCTCTCCGTGGTTGTGTAGTTTACTTTGACATTGTTCAGTTGTTGACGGCTTGCAAAGTAGATTGGGTAGTCTAGTTTATGCTTCCCTGGTTGTGCCAACATGCACCTTATGACATTTTCGATGCATCAATGTGGACATGGAATACTAAATCCTTGTCCAGAGTCCTTAGTACCGGTGCAGTAGCCAAGGCAGGCTTAAGGGTGTCGAAGGTGACCTGGCGCTCTTCTATCCATTCAAAGACGACTAACAATCTACAATCAGCCGCTGTGAACATAGGTAGCTCCTCTGCAACAATTCGGAACGTGAATTTCCAAGAAATACCCTATTTTTACCTCCTGCCAATCGTTGCGCATAGAAATTCTCTATGTGGAAATCCCCCTCCATGCGCACTTGTTGAAAATGTGAATCTCTTTGCTTGTCTTCACGTCTCTTCAAAATTCTTTGTGGCTCCATTTCCTTCAGTGCCAATGAACGCGATTGGTTCCATTCTAGTGGGCATGCTCTGGGGCGCAAGGCACATGCTGCCCAACGTTCGCATTCCACCCAGATTTGACTCGGTTCTGGACAAATAAAAGCGTGTGAAACATCGTTTGCTGAGGCGCGCTTTTTCAATGGTGGATTTGTCCTCCACCCATCTACGGGCGGATAAGTGTGAAACCCACCTAAGTGGTAGTGCCCACTTGCATTTGTGCACTGTTCTTGTTTTAAGTAGATTTCACACATATCTGGACATATTGCACTAACAGGGACATTGTTCCACACGATAATCTCTCATAGGCCATCCCAAAAGAAAACGTTGTCTGGGAATTTTTCGGGCGGCCTAGAGACGTCGCCCGAGATGCGGACATTCAAGAAAAGTGGGCCCAAAGAGTATTTATTGAGCCTAGAATGTGCCCAGAAATATCCTCATCCCTATAAGCTCATTGAATACCTTTTGTGCATTTTTTATAAACATGTGGATAGTGCGTGAAGAGAACACTTGGCCAAACGTAACAAATTTAACAGGATGACAGACCAGATATGGGTAAATCTGGCCTTTAATAACCACCTGCCATCTTCCAAAAGGTGGTGTGAAGGGGGGTTGTCCTAGCTGGTCCGACGGATGAAATCTGCCCACTCCATGCCCAACTCCTCCAACTGCTACATGGTTGGCCTGCTGCAACTATCACAGGTTGATATGACATAAATTAAGAGCTCGGTGATCGTGGAGTGGTGTGAACCACCACACATTGGGGCCATTCTCCAATTCTATTTTGTCCTAAGGAAGCATTGGCAAATTTGAAAATGTGAAGCTATACTTGTCCTGCACGTCTCTTTGAAAAAAGTGAAGCTATACTTTTCCTGCACGTCTCTTTGAAAAAAGTGAAGCTATACTTGTCCTGCACCTCTCTTTGAAAAAAGTGAAGCACGGCTTGTTGTCAAACAGCCCATTTCCCGTTCGAATTCTGCACAATCCCATTTCAAATGTCGACTTGTCACCAAGCCCACAACATCCCTTGGCACGTCCTGCTCGAGTGCTTCGTTCTCGAGCCTGTTCCTAATCAGTACCCGCCGGAATGGGATCGCCGTCTCAAACGTTGTGAGAGCAGCGACGAGGAATTACGCCTGCACAAGAAGGTGCGCTTCTTTATCGCCAGATTTGATGCCGCTGTCCAGGAGTTTACAGCCTCAGAACGGAAGAAGTACGATATGGCCAAGATTCTGGCGACCCAACAGATCTTTAGCGACGACGAATCGAACCATATACTGCAGAAGAAGTACCAAGACATTTCGTACTGGAAATCCAGGGCAGCCCAGAGGTGAAATTTCTTTGCATTTTGCAGAAAAGGGACCCAATCTTTCTTTTCGGAAATCAGTCGCTCCTCTTTCTTCTAGAGATCTGATTTCAGGATTTTCTCTGCCATGTAAAACGACAACAGGGATCCTTATACCGCTAGTGGCGAGGGAGATTTGTGCGAGGTGATCAAAGAACTGTTCAATACGAACAACATGCCTGCGCTGTTTAGGCTGGCACACGGGGAAGTAGGGATGGAACGGCTGGCGGTGGCGACCTACTCCAATTTTTTCCACTACGGATTCAAATCCCTATTGGAGGAGTGTGTGATGGTGTACATAGATCTGAATTATCTGATTGCGTCAGGGCAAATTGGGGAGCCAAGAAAGTGGTACAGAGGCTGGAAAGCAAGGATGGATTACATCACGTGGAGCCGTGACTACAGCGAAGCAGAGAGGAAGGTGTTTCGGCCATTCATGGCAGCCAACAGGCAAGGGTTCTCGGATTACAGCACCATTGATGACCTTCTGAGGTATGCATTCCGAGTGATATATCAATTCAACACGGTGGCATCTGAGCTTCCCAATTTCACCTTCTCTATTAGCCAGGATCTCAACTGTTACTTGCTCCCCTTAGTTCCCCGTCAGTAAGGATTACAGCACCATTGATGACCTTCTCAGGTACGCATCCCGATTGTTCTATCAAATCAACATGGTGACATCTGAGCTCCCCTATTTCACCTTCTCTATTAGTCCGGATCTCAAAGCTTACTTCCTCCCCTTAGTTCCCCCTCAGTAAGGATTATAGGCACCATTGATGACCTTCTCAGGTATGCATTCCGAGTGATCTATCAATTCAACATGGTGACATCTGAGCTTCCCAGTTTCCCCTTCTCTATTATTCAGGATCTCAACCTTTACTTGCTCCTCAGTCCTATCCTGAAAGATCTTTCCAAATGGCCCCATCCCATGGCATGTGCCCTTATGTGGAATCGATTATAGAGGTAAAGAACTCCATTAGGGGATTTGCTTAGATGGGATGCTTCTTTTGAAATTGACCTCTTCATTAGGGATCATCTATCCGTGGTAGCTTGCCACACATTTCTCAACTGCACGACAGCCAAGTTTGACAAAAAGCAAATGCTCTACCTTAACTTATAAGAGTACTCACCTCATATGACATGGGTGATTCACAACATTGTGGGCATACTCATCAATCAAGACATGATTTATGTACAATTGGTCTTCAAGGCATTGCTATTGTATGATTTTTAAAACTATGGAGCTCTAAAGGGACTAGCTACATAGTAATTATCAATGGTCAACTTGGCCTTAGCAAATATTAGATACTTATTTATATGAGAAATCCTAGCATAAGCAAATTGCAAGTTTTTGCCCATCTACCAAATGTAATAATCAACTTAATTCTTGTGGGTAGTTCATATGGTATGGAGAGCCATTACATCTCAATAGTAAACCACTTACATATATCTTAACATATTGCATGATAATTATGGTCTCATGTAAAACTAACTAGAAAATGTAATAATGGTTGTATAGTTAAGTTAACCCTTGTGGGTAGCTTGTATAGTGTGGAAATCCATGACATCTTAGTAGTAAACTAATAACATGTGTCACAACATATTGCATGACCACTTATGTTCCCATGTGACGTCCCAACGATGATCTCTTAATTTTACAACATGAGATTTGCTTACCCAACTCACTATTAAACAATAACTTTTTTCTTTAACTTTTATAGGTGGGCAATATCTTGCATTAATATTTGAGGTTTGTCCAAATTCACCAAACTTTTCAGTGGAACTTGTAAGAAAATCCTACCTTGGCGAAACTAATAGCCTATATGTTGACCAAATGTAGATTATGTCTTACCATTGTTGATGTTGCCTTACCCCATTGCATACGTTGATCCATGGACCATCACTCATTTCTATCAAGAGCTCTTGCTGTGTAAACTTTTACAAACCTAATGTGCCACAACTTTTGTGTACCCAAGCAAGCTACCTTAGTTTAGGATTAATCAAAGCATCTTCATCATTTATCGTGAAATTTTATCTTTATAAAATTTCAAGAAAAAGAGAAGCATCTTCATAAATGGCAAAGGCCCTCATTAAGGCTTTAAATATCTTACATGAATCTAATTAGACTACATGTTGAAACTTTGTTTAAGAATATACATTTTCCCACACACTAGCCTATTGGAACTTTAACAAATAAAGGCTTTGACATGAAGGAATATGTTTGATAAACACATTCACAAAACTCGACATGCCTTTATAAGTCATACATCATTCCTAAACTCTATAAGAGATGGACATAATGGATTACTTGAATATTGCAATATCTTGTCCATGAGGCTGAGATCCAAAATTTTTATTAGCAAAGTAATGACCACACATTATCAAACTTCAATGAGATGACACTTTCAAAGATAAAGTTAAGAGAAATAAGGAGATGAAGCAAACATGGGTTAGTATTTCAAACAAAAAGTGTAATCTTTGCAACCTTGAGAATTTCAAGACAAGTGGCGATGCATTGACACGACATTAAGTAACCATAGGTTTTATATTAAGTGTACTTTTGCTAATGTCTTTATTTTATTAGTCTTCATAATAACAAAAGTAATTATAAAACTTAATGTAGGTAGTCAAAATAGACACATTTCTAGTGCAAGCAAAAAGTGTTTAATCCAAAGTACTCAATATTGTTCACACAAGAAGTCACGAGAAAGTTGAAAGTTTGTGTAGAAATACCTATGTCCAACGTTAAAGTGGACATGCATGAAATTCAAGGTGCTTTAGACAACATTGATGTGTGCACAAAAAGGTATTTAAGCTTTACAAGATTGTAAAAGAGTAATGTTTCACTCTCATAGCCATTCATGTAGTAAAGCCGAGGAGACCATGAACATTGACATTCTAGAGCATGCAGAAGTCTTGTTTTATGTATGGGAGGAGGAGTGCAAAACAAAGGCAAATCTTTCTTGTAAATGTAATTCAATATCTTCTTGGGATTGTGAAGCTTGCAAGACTTGATAAGTACCTATAAAATAACAATGGAGTGGGTGAGTTGATTCACGTGTTGACTCAATGTTAGCGAAAGGTTCACTTATGAATTGAGCATCAAACCAATCCACACTTAAACAAGGTCATGGATCATATTGTTTTACAAACAACACATGCATGTTGAGTAGTCGAGTATTTTCTCAAATCTCGCTTTATATATACTCATGAAAATGTTCTTTCCTTAAAGTCTCTTTATTATTGGTGTATTCATTTATGTATTTAACATGGTGCATTCAAAATGTATGATAAGTTGTATTAGATCTTTTAGAAAAATAGCATCTCGTCCATGATATCAATGCAAAACAAGCATGCAATTTTACTTGTCTCTAATGTTAGACATTTTAATGTGCAAGGGCGTATGTTAGGTAATTTGAAAATAATCAAATACATGTACATTGCATTGAGAGAAAAATAAAAAAATGCATGCTTATATTGCTTAGAAAAAAGCGTCCATAAAAATACATCCCATAAGGCAATTTGGGCCTATCAGCGCATCCAATGAGGACCGCAATACAGTTAGTCATTTTGTGGTGTGCTCTCTCTCTCCTCATCTCCACTCTTCTCCTCTCCTTTCTTCATATTTTGTCATGGTATTAGAGCATGGTTTTGCCTTCCACTGAGGTGCCATTCTTATCAGAGAGTGTGATTGATTGAGAGATTGAGCTTCATGCTTCAGTCTGTTGATGAAAGATTTCCGTTCATTTAAGAGATTTCTATCCATTCAACTCCATTTCGAGAGTTCTTTGAGAGATTGAGTGTGAGAGATAGGGAGTGACTCTTCACTAAATTTGTGAGAAAGCCTGATGCTTTCTTTGCCTTGCGAGATATCTCCTTGTATTGAGAGAGAGAGAGAGAGAGAGAGAGAGAGAGAGAGAGAGAGAGACAGAGAGAGAGAGAGAGAGAGAGAGACTTTGAGTGATTTCTAAGGTCCATTTTGAGTGTTGTTGAAAGGTTGCCAATAGCTTTTTTGAGAGAAAGGTTCTAGATTCTCCACCTACTCCATTTTGGTGGAATCTGCCTCCATTTTTTAATGCTTCTCTTTCCCAGCATCTACAATGACTTCAGAGGCATCGGCTCAGCCTACTCCTAGCCTCTCCACAATCCCTTTGCCAACGAGCTCCTACAAGCCACTTCATCTCCAAGGAAAGGCGGCCTTTTGTGGCAAAGTAGTTCTCATGTCAGTTTCTTTTCTCAGTTGGAGCGTTATGGACTTGGTGATTTTGAAGGGCTAATAGTACCTACTTCATCCAAAAATACTTCAGAGAAAGGCATCCTCGAACTAAGGGGTCTGCTTTTCACGAAACCTATCAGTAGAATGAAAACGTTGCTAGTTCTGTCAATGTAAGAGTTGGGTCTCTGAATACTGCTTCATTTGCAGCAAGGAAACAAATACATGACTCCTCCTGCTCCCGCGGACCAGCTGACAATAAACGTCTTACAAAGTGCGCCTCCACGTAGGCTACCTCATGCTAGTGACTCCTCGCATGCACCTGAGCAGATAGCCAGCCGCTTCTTCACAGACTAAGCGACTCCCTCCATCTCCAAAATTGACGAGTCTCTGCATCAGCAATGCACTAGGCCCTCCGTCATCAACAATAAGCTCCCCTCATCAGAATCATAAAGATTCTATCGATACCCTCAAAGATTTCGACAGCCCAAGTATTGACATGTGGCACCCTCTCTAAAGATAGGGTTGGATCAAACTGACCTAGGTAAGGTTACCTTGGGTCATTCTTTTGGATAGGGTTAGTTAACTTAATTGACACATGGCAATCTAGTTCCCACAAGAGGGTAAGGTCACCTATTTGCCATGTGGCAGATGTGACACTTCATCATCATCATCCCAATCAACATTGACCAGTCAAAGTGCCACATCATTCTTTGACTAGTCAAACTACCACATGAATTGTCCACCTCAACTGTCCAGTCACAGCACAATCCCCTATCAGGCATAGTTACATCCTGCATGGCACACACAGTCACTGCATGTGCATCCAGTTGCCACATCATCAGTGCTCCACTGGCACATCCCTTGGCAGGCACACACCCTTGCATGTGACCCTCATTGAGCACTTTGCAACCTTTTGTTTGCCCCTCCAACTCCCTCCACCTAGATCAAGCCGTATCTCTTGATCCAGGAAGAATTTGAGGGTGCTCAAAAAGAAAAATCACTTGATTTTTTGTGCTCTACGTGGTTGTCACATCATGTGCACAATTTAGCGCAAGTATCACTCACTTTTGAGCCTCGTTGGACAAATCCACTTCCTACACACACATCAGACTCTAATCAACGCATCTGACCCAGCACATAAAAAGAACCAAAGAAAATAAATTATTTGTTGTTCTTTCTTCGATTGACGATTGGTATAGATCTGGATTAGAGTAGACTAAATTGCCATAGAGGAGACGCTTTGAATTTCTCCAAGTTGCCAATCTAAGTCGTGCCCAAAATTCCTGAGTAGTTTCTACTCAGAGTCAGTCCCTATGCTCACATACGGTTTCACATCATCACATTACCTGAAACCTAACGTTCATCAGTTCAGCGAGCAGACTTCAGAGTGTTCAAAGGCATTGCCGATTGATTAGTGGGTAGATAGCACATGATTTGATTTCACACACACATGCTATCATTGTAAAGCCTATTTGGCTATTTCACGGCATTGTGCACTTTATTTCAACCTCGTAAAGCCTCTTGGCTATTCCCAGCATCATTTGCCACAAGCCTTGTAATTCAGATTGGATTATATGTTACAGTTCTACCTTCATCGACAGTTCAGATTTCACTTGCTACAGTCAGTGTTTTGCAGTTAATTTAGACAGTGATTTTCACACAACACTTTGAGTACATATCTTGCACCATGTCTACATCTAGCAATCTCAATTTGGAGGCATCTGCTAAGCTAGACAACTCCAATTACGTCACATGAAAATACTGAATAGAGACCATTCTTGTACTTCATGACAAATGGGAGTATGTCGATGGATCTACACCTAGACCATTGGATGGTCGAGCCAGTAGTAGCTCTACTCCACCTGTTGTCATAGCACCAAAAAAATCTTTGACAACAACAACATGCATAAGTAGGAGTGATTGTAAAAGTTTGCCTAAAACGTTTAATAGCTCTTGCTTCTACCAATACAGAGTTTGTAAATTGATGAGTAGTTTTTCTTGTATTAAGGTATTTAACACGTTGAGTGATTTGCTCTTTGTTTCTATTAACATGATTTGTGTTTGCTACAAAAGTATCAACAATATCATTGTACGATTTTGTTGGTGTTTGTAGTAGCACTATAAGCAGCACTTCATGGAGTATGGGAATGTTGATTACTTGTCTTGGTTACAAATATTTCAACACTTGAAGATTTAGTCTGGTTGGCCTTAGGTTGTTGGTGCTGACTGTTTTGCTTCTTTTCCCTACCCAGAACTTGAATGTGTGCAACTACTTGTGTAAGATTTTATTTGTTAGTGCCTTCATGTTGTATAAATTTTTTAGAAAGAGATTTTTGAGTGTCTTGTCTGTTTCTTTTGATGGTTTCATGTAGCAAGTTATTACTTTCACTTGTCCATTGTATATGTTTTCTTTTAAGATTTGTTACTCTTTCCCCGTCATTGCAATTGCTTTGTGTTTTTGATAGATCTAGCATTGGTTCAACTGTAACACTTTTTGATAGACCTAGAATTGGTTCAATTGTAACACTTTTTTGATGGTTTCATGTAGCAACTTATTGCTTTCAATTGTCCATTGTATACGTTTTCTTTTGAGTTTTGTTACTCTTTCTGCATCATTGCAATTGCTTTGTGTTTTTCATAGACCTAGCATTGGTTCAACTATAATACTTTCTATTTTTTATTTGTACTTAATGGATGTTCGTATTGTTGACTTTGCAAAAGCCCTTGTACAAACAAAGAGCCTCTTGGAGGAAGTGTTCACGCCAAGAACAAACCTCACGGAGTGCATGCACGTTAGTTGGCTTGCAGGTGAGGGGAACAAAAAGAAGATAACATTGTATGATGCATGCTGCACCTACTTGCTGAATGCCATATTTGTAAGGGCATCACGTTGGCAACGGGCCGAGCTTGGAAGATCTATTGCTAAGAGTTGGCACAACCTTCTTCTGTGGTAGCACAAGTAGTTGGTAAGGCTAATGCTGCAATGTGCCCATGTATGCAATGCCTAGAGTATTGACTGGGGACAAGGAAACGGTGCAAAGAAAGCATAGCAAGAACATCATTTGCGGATTCGAAAGCACCTCCCATAGGCCTGGCTTTGTCATGGAGAACAAACAGAGAAGGCAAGGTGGTTGATGTAGACAAATCAAGTTTACTGCTTGGATGTAGCCCCGAAATGACCTCAAATGCAAATAATACATTAGCACAAGAAGGTGGTCCTCTAGTTGAGAGTACAGCAACCCGAAGATCGCAATTTAGCTTGGTGTCCTTAAGCAAGCTCCGTGTGCACCAGAGCTACCAGTGGGTGATTCGTCAGGTGCTTGAAAACTACAAGAGGAAATGTTTTGGCAAGATTGGCACCCGTCATTGCAACAAGCAGCTAACAAGCCACTCTCCTGGTGCAGGTGCGCCTTGTTTTTGGTTGGAGAGAAAGCATCCAGGGCCAGGCAATCCAGTGGCTCAGTGGATGTGGTTTTGCAAAGACAACATCATGCACACATGGCATTTGAATGCCAATGTCTTGCCTGTGCTAGATCTGCCAAAAAAGTGGTTGGTCGACGCTGCAACACGGATATCGAAAGAAGAGGTGGCCAGCTTGCAGGCGACTAGGGCCAATTTCTAGAAACACCAATGTCTACCCTTCCACAAAGGCCGTTGTTCATAGAGGAGGATATTCTCCATCATTATACACAGTCATCAGAGTGAAGGCGGGGAAAGTGGTGTCATGGAATTTTGAAAGATGTTGCTGCAAAGGTAGCAAGTGCAGAGTCTTTGAATGCCATTGTGGTGGGGGAAGATGTGATGGATCCAATGAAACATATTGTTTTCCACATATCCACTCATGGATCACAACAACTAGGACAGACTTACATTGTTCACTTATCTACTGAACCTTACTGGATCTGTCCAGATTTCCAACAAAGAGAGACGGCTAAGAAACCCTTTCTTGCATGCAAGCACTTGTACTTTGTATATATGCAGGTGCTAGGTCTCAATAAAAATCAACACATGATCATGCATCAGCCAACCCTTTCACAGGAAAATTTGTTATTCATTCTAAGCCAATCAAGAAGGGGTTTATGACGCCCATGTAATGGATAAAATGAGTGAAATGTTTCTTAACTGCAGCGATTGGTTTGTGTTAACACAAACCTTGGGATGTCTATTTGCAACGTGTAATGGATAAAATGAGTGGAATGTTTCTTAACTATAGCAATTGGTGCCTTGGGATGTCTATAAGCAATGTTGTGCTTGCTCGTTTTTGATATTTTTGGTTACGAGTAGCATAACCCGTCTATGACAGGTTAGAGACCCACTCTGCTGGGTCTCAAGGTGGACCATTTGACACCCACATTTGCCCATACCTTCAGATTTAGGTATTTGGGATGCTTCCATACATATAACTTGGGCATTCATAGCCATTTCAAGTGGCCTCTAAATTTCATTTATAGCCATTTCAAGTGGCCTACATATTTTCCAAGTTTAGCGAGATGCATGAGTGATCAGCTACTTGCAATTCAAACTCACTCCTTTCACATGTGTAAAGGCAAAATACCCATGACAACCTAGGAGCCATGTATCATTTATAGAAAGTTGTATTACTTTGAAAAGTAATGTCAAATGGTTCCACTAGTTTTGAATTATGTATATACTAAGGATAATGCTTTTGCATTTATTGAGTGCATCTTCAAAGAAGTAGGACCAACATGATGGACTAAGCTTAGACCAAGCCACTACATTCACATGATGGACTAAGCTTAGACCGAGCCACTACATTCACATGTTCCTTAAACATTTACACGTAAATGCCTCAATTGTCACAATTTAAGTGATCTCAATGCATGAAGCTAAAGTAATAAAGTAATTCAGTCTTTGAATATGAGACCGGTCATCTATTTGTTATGCAATCTTCTAACTTGTCCTGATGTGTAGACACGAAGAATGTGTGCAAATTAAACTAAAGGGCATAAATTACATTAAGAATCCTAAGTCCGACTTGCCAAGAAGTGATGTAGAAAGTGCATATCTAGAAATAAAACTCAAACTAAAACATGAATTTTGAAAGATGGCTACTGACAAAGCATCATAGCAACCAAGCATGAGGACCTCACAATTGTCATGAGGACGTGAATTTATGGGACTTTTGATTTGCGACTCCTGTAATTTATGTGTGACTGTCTTGAGTCTCTGGGGCACGAGAGTCTAGCCATGTGCGCGAGACTTGGGGAAGTAAAATTCCTAGTGCGTCCTTGGAAATTGTGAATGTGCACCCAGTTGCTAGGCAATTAATTCTTTGGACCAAAGTGTTGATTAAAAATTGTTATTTTGGACATGGGACTCTAAAATCAGCACATGACACATGTTTGGCATGCAAGAGGCCTAAAAGCAAGTAGAAAAGTCAAAATTTGCTTGGAGGGCTATTTTTTGGACCATAATAGAATAGGGGGAGGCAAGTCACAAGATGGGAAAGTGCTCCAGGGCTATTCTTTCACATTGCCTTGCTGATTTTTGACTATCGGGGCAATTTGTGGGTTGCCAGAAGCTCAAAAAAGAAATTAATTTTTGTGCCAAGAGCCTCCATATAAGTTCATTTTTGCTACTCCAAGCTACACAGAGGCAGCTGCAGGTGTTGTGGGCTGTTTTGGAGTTGAGCAAGAGTGCTTTTCGATTGTTGTACTGGTTTTGGAGCTTTCCAAGCTTGAGCGGCCTCTTCTAAGTCGCTTTTGATGCCAGGGCAAAATCAAATATTCTTTGCAAGATCTAGGGTTCTTCCAACCTAGGTGACTTGATTTCTCTGGATTTTGGGCAGAGGAAGGCTATCTTTTGCCTACTTTTATCGTTCCCAAACTGGTTGCTCATTGGTTATTGCGTTTGAGATTGATTCCTCACCAAGAAGGGTTGGTTTTTGCTATTGGGTGGGGCTATAGATAAGGGCGACTTATTTGGAAGTCTTGGTAGATTGATTGCACTAGAGTTTGGTTGGCTGTTTTGTAATTGTTCAGCCGTGTCTAACTGGTTGGGCACTGGGTTGTGCAGGTGCAAGAAGTGCAGAGCTAGTTGATGCCTTTGGAGTTCTATTGCACACTTGGTTGGTAGGGAGATTGTAGGATTGCCTAATAATTGGATTGAGTAGCGTGTGCAGGATATTGGAAGTTTGTGTGCAGTGGTTTGCCTGTGGTGCAGCTTTTAGGAGACCTTGTAATGAGCTGCTTGAGGAGGGAGTTGACATGGGCAACACCTTCCAAGACAGACCATCATCGTCATCATTAGTGCACTCTAGCAAGCTATGGCGAGAGGCTGATTGCTCCATGATCTTCCTGTGCTATTGTTGTGTCTTTGAAGATTCTTCCTATTGAAAAACTTTACCAGCACCAGTAGGCGGATTGGAGGAGGAAGATGGATGCGCCTTATAGTCATTGAAAGAAGACATGTCAAAGAACAAGGGAGATGTCTATATTGCTTGATCGCTGAAGCTCGCCCCATTCATTGGAGCCCATTCTTCCCCTTCCATCTCCACCTTCTTCTCCTTAAACCCCATCTTTTTTCTCTCCTCCTTCATGCTCGAGCCTGGTGACAATCCTCGTTCAGATAGAAGAATACTTTAGACTATGTTGCTCACTCTTATCTCTACTAATTGTAGTAGTACTGATTACAGCCTCTTAGATTACATCCACCACCTCCTTGTTGCTCAACACATCCCAAACCTTCATCAACATCACTCATACTCTTAGCTTGTCTCTCAATATCCCCCCAATCCGGAGCTTGAAATTCATTTCTTCCTACAATTCCCTTCATGATTGGAATGTGAGGAATGACACCTTGCTACTAGAGTGGTAGCTCTTGGGCAAACATGCCACATAATGCTATTCCACGAGTTGTTAGTCTGGCCATCATTGCCAAAAAGATCTCCAGTGCCATACCCAATGCTTTTGGGGTGCCATCTCGATCAACTGCACCGCTTGAGCCTCCAAGTTAGCATCAATGGAACTCTAGTGCTCGAGCTCTAGGTAGACAAACAATGCATAATAGAGACCATGTGGGCTTTTGCTTGTCTCTTAGGGCTACACAAGGGGGGGAACACAACATCACTGGCTACACCCAAAATAAGAGGGTCCACGAGTGTAGCAAGATCTGAGCTCAAGGAAGGGCGTGGCCCCTCTTGATGAGTAGGAGGTGGAGGGACCACCCTGATCGAAACCCACCTAGAAGTAGGCGGACGTGCAACCATCTGAGTAACTGGAGCTGAAGGAACATGATAAAAGGATTTTGGCCTCTGCTTTTCTTTGGGCAATCCCTAGCGAAATGCCCAAAGGTTCTACAGATCTTGCATTGATCCTAACGACCCACAATCTCAACTCTCTGCTTGAATAGAGAGCTATCAAGAAGACATGGTTATCTGAAATGCCAGGGTCCGAAACAAGAACCCTAACTCTAGGAACCCCATCAGAGTGAACTACCTCTGCAGCAGCAGAAGAGGGTAGACAAGGAATAGGGGGGATCTCTGTGACTAGTCCAAAAGATGCTCCAATCGTGGCAAGTAGCCAATGGTAAACCCATGGGAGGCCGTGATAGTTGACAAAGATGGACCATCCTCCACCATAGGATCAAACCCCAAAGAAAAAGGCATCATGAAAATCATCCTGTGCCCCAAGGTTAAGGGGCTGGCCTTGAGCACAGAAGTTGTTGCCTTAGGATCAGAGAAGATCATGTGAAAGAGACACCGACCCAACAGGCAAATATCTGAAAGGCTGGGGGCAAGGTCATTGAGTAAAGCCGCAAGAGTCCAATCCCAAGCTTGCAATCTAGAGGGATGGGAACCATGGATGCGAGCAAAAAGAGTGGTGGAACTCTCGGACTCAACATCCTTCTGGAGCTACTGCAACTCATCTTCTGAAACTCTATTGTTTTAGCGATCGGTGGAGGTGGGGTAGGATTAAATGCACGACTGGAAGCCATGCAAAAATCTAAAGTGGGAAGCCGACATAAACCAAGAAAGCTCAATCCATCCAACTACGCAAAGGAGGGGAACAAGGCGTTGAGGGGTGAGGCTGAGGGGAGGCTGAAGTAGAGGCAAGAGAGGGGGGGAAATAGGGCAACAAAAGGGAAGAGGGCAAAGCAAAGGCATGGAAGGAGGAGAAGGTGGCTGAGGTGGAACACAAAGGTAGGGGAATAATGCATCAAGCTGAGGCGAAGCAGGTCGTGGGTAGAAGGAAGGGGCTTACACAAAGGCTAGGACGGATGAGGCGATGGCGAGGAATGCTAAACATAGCCGTGTAGGAAGGTATGAGAAGGAGTAGCTGCTCCACCCCCATTCATGGTTTAATATATCATTAGAAGTATGTGGTACATCTACTTGCAACACACCGGTGCAAGAAAACCTTGCTGAGTTAATTAGAGCAACAAAGATTATTATATGGGATGAAGCACCAATGATTCACCAATATGCTTTTGAGGCTTTGGATCGCTCATTGAGAGATGTTATGGAATGTTTGGTGGAGGAGAGTGTGTGGGTTTCATCATATGTGCTACAGCTTGCCATTCATACTCGTACTCTTCAACAAGGGAGCTAGAGCTGAAATGGCATCGTTGCTTAAAATATTTTGCTGAAATTGTAGTATGGGATTGCAAAGGATCTTGATTAAATTGTCTAGAAAGGGATCGAGCTTGGATTCCAAGAAATATTCATGTTTAACCACTCCATATCACATTTCTTGAGTGCCCAATTAAGTGCCTAAAAGAGGAGGTGAAGTTGATATTAACAGAAGTGATAAAGATTACTCGATCAAAAAAAAAAGGTTAAGAAGGTTAAGTGTCTAAAAGAGGAGGTCACTCGATCGAAAAAGAAGGTTAAGAAGGCTATAGTTCCCAACTCATCTGAAGCCATAGAGAAAAGGAGGGTAAAGAGCTTTATTTCTCAGCTTTATGGCTATATGAAATTCAATCTGTATGCCCATCAAGGCCTTTCTATGGTGTATAGTGTGTTGAGCACTATTAATATCACATGGGTATGTGAATTGAACTGTTGGCTATTACAGTAAGCACTCGAGGTCAACAAAGAACTCCTATAACTCTTAAGCAGGTGCTCTTCTTCAATCTAATAACCTTCTTAACCTTTTTTTTTGATCGAGTAATCTTTATCACTCCTGTTAATATCAACTTCACCTCCTCTTTTAGGCACTTAATTGGGCGCTCAGGATATGTGAAGTGGAGTGGCAAAACATGAATATTTTTTGGAGCCCAAGTCCGATCCCTTTCCAGATTATTAATCAAGATCCTTTGCAATCCCATATTGCAATTTTAGCAAAAGGTTTTAAGCAATGATGCCATTTCAACTCTAGCTCCCTTGTTGAAGAAGAGTATGAGTATGAATGGCAACCTGTAGCACATATGATGATACCCACACACTCTCAAAGTCAAACTATTGCATGGATTTGTCATTTAAAGTAGCTCTGGACAATAAGGAACTTGTCTTGGGAAATGTAAAGCTTCATCAGTTGTTGCAAGATGGTCTGACTTGCTTAACCAAATGTGATATCCAAGCTGCACACTCCGATAATTGATTAGAAAGCTGTGTGATTACTTTTTTGGTTGCAAGTTGGAGTATTTTTTCTCCTTTAAATCTCATTCTTGTTTTCTTCAAATTTATAGGTTTGTGAAAGTATGAGAATAGGGTTGTCTAATAAAGTTTTTGTAAATGTGATTTTGGTCTCAAGTTCTTAATCATCTTTGCTTATAGGTTTATTCTATGTCCTACAAGTTCAATTGTTCTTGTTTATTGGTTGGTTTTATTCTCAAGACATTGAATGAATCAATGTTTCTGATTGGCCCCATGCTTGGAAATTAGACGACTCCTTGTGGGGATCAACCATATTTTTTATTAGCCCCATGCTTGGATTTAAGGGGACTCCGTGTGGGGGGCCAGTTTTTGGGAGATGCAGGTGAAGCAGATAGGTGGCAAGTTGCCCTAGGTAATTGGTAGAGTACTAACGGGTGACCGAGATAGTGCTGAGTTGGGACATGCAAACATTGCGAGGATACCCTTGGTGTTCGTAGTGCTCGATGGGTAATGGTGGCTTGGTTAACGTCATGGTGGAGATGCCCATTGCTTGCTAGATATATATATATATATATATATATATATATATATAGAGAGAGAGAGAGAGAGAGAGAGAGAGAGAGAGAGATGAAACATATGAATAACTCACATGGACTTAATCTGCAGAAGCAATGTTACATGCTGAAGACCACACTCACCTCAGAGGATTTCCACTAAATTTTGTTGAAGGTGGGAAGGCACTGAATAAGATAACAAAATTGAAGAAAATCCTGGAAGTTTATTGTGACTCATGTGGTCTTATATTAGTGAAGGTAGTTCTCTTTGCTTTTTGCATCTCCAATTGTTAATGGCTTCTTTTAGATTTGTTCCATTTGTTTGATAAATTTCATTATTTTTACTGTAGCTTCTTCATTAGATGGCAAAGGGGAACCTTGAAGTGAGACATTATCTTCTTAGATAATAGAAGCTTTAGTTTGAGTTTATCTTTCTTTTCTAGCCATTTTTCTAATGTTGGTATCGTCTTATGTCTGCAATCAACTAACCATTGGTTCAAGTAAAAAAATGTTTACGATCGTGCACTGAGGAGCTTTATGGATCTCAACATTACTTATTCTCTTCTGCTTATTACAGGTATACACAATAGTGGTCTTTTGTCCAATGGCATGAGTCACATCTGTGATGAATGGTTGTCTAGGATTGACCTGCTTTAGTTGTGTCGAGAATAACTTTTTTAATGAATTATAGAGTATGGGTTCGTGACTTTAAGCTATTTGACCAAGTTTTGTATGATATGCTGGTCTTATAACCAAAATATGTTAAAACATGATAATAGTTTCAATTTCAAGCACATAGGCAAGAATCTTACCAATGATCGAGGTAGTTTTATGGCACCACCATGGTTGTCTAGGATTGGCCCACTTTAGTTGTGTTGGGAATACCTTTTTCAATGGATTACCGAGTATGGGTTCATGACTGTAAACTATCTGACCAGGTTTCATATGATATGTTGGTCTTATAACCAAAATCTATTAAACATGATAATTGTTTCAATTTTAAGAGCTTGAGAGACTAACAAACCCAATAGACTGGACCAAGATCCAAGAGGAGTTCTTTGAGGAGCTAGAGAGTTGGCTACAGAAGGATCCAATGCCTATGAGGTCCATCTTTAAGGAGGTCTCACTGCTTACTCAGACCTTGGAGATGGCACACTAGATATGCTTCAAGTCCCAAGATCTATTAGTCTACAATGAGGATGTTCACCTTGCGAGGTTAGCTCTTAGTCTCGAGATCCCCAAAGAGGTACTATGCTGTCATTCTTGATGGGGTTCATGTAATTCATGATAAATGATTATGTATGGGTTGTTTTGTCTAGTACTCAAGTTTTCGCATTGAGTTTTCAAAACTGCTACTAAATATGACATGATCTCTAACACAAATAAGCATAGGCATCTCTGGTCAAGATAGTCAATCTGAGCTTGGTGTGGTCTTGGTAATATGGAGTGAGGTGGCCTTGGTCTCTTGGTAGCACGAATCTTTGTGGCTCTTGGTGATGTGTGCCCTATATTCCTGGTGCAAAGATGGAGATCTAGGGATGACAAGGAGGAGGATATCTCTATACGTAGCTTGAAGAATCTAGTGATCTTGGTTTGAGCTGAGCTAGCTTGTAGATTCTATGCCTATAAGAGGCTCCCTCGCTAGTGTGCAACGGATATTTGAGGATGTCGAGGAGGAGGATATCTCTATCTAAGAAGCGAGTGATCTTGGTGTGAGCTAACTCATAGGGTGTGTGCCCGTATGAGGTTCTCTCAATTGCAATGTAACTCTAGTCGGGAATCTTTGGTGAGGATAGTCAATCACATGACTGAGTGAACCTAATACCTCTTTGTAAAGGCAATGATATCTCCCCCTAATCTCAATATATACTAGGCACCAACATCTATAGTGCTCTTTTGACTCCACCTCTCGATGCATAGTATACATAGTTTGGCACCGCTAGTTATCCCTATTGCTCGTCTTTTCTGGGTATGCGAGGATACACACAACTAACCAATGGCAACTCTCTTACCATGTGACATAAATATATCCATGTACCGTGGTCTTGTATGAATCCATCCTTGGTGAGCAAGTAGTAGGAAATGGTCTTATCTTGGTAGGCTTAGTGGCCTTCTCCACCATAGATGTAGTGAAGAAGGTTGAGGTGGTAGGGCATAGTTCTAATGGTTGTGTTAAGGGTGGTTGCTTAGGGATTTGGTAAAGGGAGTGAATTTGGTGAAAAATGTGTGGAAGTTTGTGGATCACTAACTTGTATGGGTGGTTGGTGCTCTCTAATTTGCCTTCAAGCCTCCTCTGAGTTGTTGTTCAAGAATAGTTAGTACATTTTTCAGTATGTATCTATTTCATGTGCACACTTTTTACGACAGGTTATAGATTGATGGATCCTCCATGCTTGTGTGTTAGATATCTCCCCTCATGCCACCTCATGTAGGTGTATTCGGGTGTCTCTGTGCTCATCGTCATACAACTATTCTTGGGCATCATCCCAATTTTGGCTTTGGCAGTAGAATGAGATGTACATGGAAAGCTAGAAGTGGCTAAAGAGTGAAAATTTTTGGTGAGTTATGAGGTAAGAGAATTTTTCCTATGCTAAAGAGATCAAATGCAAATTCTTTGTTAAAGAGAGAAGGTTTTGGACCATAGTATTTCCATAGAGGAACTTTGTATGTGAGTTCTTGGGGAGGTCAATACATGAAAACCCTATATAGCATGTGCATTTGAGGAGAATTTTATAGAAACCCCTTCTTACAGATTTTTGAGGTTTAGACATACCCCTTATGTACCCCTTCTCATAACTAATACACCACTTATGTATGGGAATTTTTACTTTTCAAATTAAAAAACCCCTTGTATATGTATTCACAAATATTAAAACCCCTTTCAATTAAACTCGCATGCTATCTTATATAATTTTAACCCCCCTTTTATTGAATTCAAGTGCTATCTCACAAATATGAACCCCCCTTATATTGAACTCACATGCTATGTTACATAATTTTAAGTGACCTTCTTGAGCCTCTAATTTAGAGGAATTAAAATAGTTTGTCCTATTAATTAGATAGAGGGCATGGCCCCACTGATATTAGTTTGTCTAAAGGAGTGTCCTAGGGAGACATGTTGGCGATGAGCAAAGAAAAGAATTGATGGAAGCATTTTTCCATTGATAATGGTCACTTACTTGTATACCACATGTATACCATTAGACTTAGACATCAGGTGTGGAATTATTTATGAATGTCATGATAGTCCAAGTGCCGATGAATATTGAGAACTAATGTGCTAGTTTAAAAGGACATTTTATTGGTTTGGATAGAATAGGGATGTCTAAGATTATGTGTTGAAATGCCAAAATTGCTAGTTTAGTGGTAGAGTGCCTTAAGATAGCAGCTAGGTGGATGGTGGGATTGCCCAAAACCAATAGAGGCCATGATTCAATATGGATAATCATGGATCGGTAACCCAAAAAGTGTTGGTTTATTCCGTCAAGGTCTACAACGAAGACACTTAAGTTGGCCATCAAGAACATCTATCGCTTGTATGGCTTACCCATGCCGAGATGGTAAGTGATGGAAAATTTAATTAATCAATGCACTCAATCATTTTGGGTCCATAGCTTGTCCTATGGAGATCCCCTCAAGCATGGGGTCCAAGGGATTATACAAATTTCTATCCCTCTAAGTAAAAATCATTACATTGGCTAAGTCCCTAAAAAAATGAACGAATCTATTCCACATACAATAGCCTCACTATGGGGTTAGTTTTAATTTCTAAAACCAAGTGCGGCAATAACTATCTATAATTAATCAGTCATGAATAATGGTATCATTATAGTATACCCTTCTAAAATAATTAAATTAATAGTAATTCTTGGAGCATTAATATCAACATGGTATGGCAAAGATATTGCTTCCACGTATTTTTCAAGCTCCATTCTGCAACTTGAACTTTCCTATAGTAGATGATAAACCACGTAACTCCACTATAGTTAACATAAATATAGTTGGTCCAAAGGGAAGCATCCACTCATAAGCAACCAATTCTTTGATCCAAACCATTCAGGTGCAAGTTCCAAAGCAACTGAGGAGAAAACTGCCATCATGCTAGAAACAATTGTAGTGGGCATAGAGTAGGAAAGCAATGTACTCCTAGTACCCAAGCCAGCATAACTATTTTGTAGATAAAATATATGTACGGTTCTCCTACAAAGGCTAAGTACTTTGTAAAACATTGATAACAAAGCAAGTTTTATGTCTTTTGTCCACTGGATGTATAATGTGCTCTTTACCTTGAAGGATGTTGAGGACGTTGTTGTTGTGCTCATCCTTGAGTGCATTGGTGTAAAATAAGTGTCATGGTTTTGCATTGTATCAACATGGTATGGCAAAGATATTGCTTCCACATATTTTTCAAGCTCCATTCTGCAACTTGAACTTTCCTATAGTATATGATAAACCACGTAACTCCACTATAGTTAACATAAATATAGCTGGTCCAAAGGGAAGCATCCACTCATAAGCAGCCAATTCTTCGATCCAAACCATTTAGGTGCAAGTTCCAAAGCAACTGAGGAGAAAAAAGCCATCATGCTAGAAACAATTGTAGTGGGCATAGAGTAGGAAAGCAATGTACTCCTAGTACGCAACCCACCATAACTATTTTGTAGATAAAATATATGTATGGTTCTCCTACAAAGGCTAAGTACTTTGTAAAACATTGATAACAAAGCAAGTTTAATGTCTTTTGTCCACTGCATGTATAATGTGCTCTTTACCTTGAAGGATGTTGAGGACGTTGTTGTTGTGCTCATCCTTGAGTGCATTGATGTAAAATAAGTGTCATGGGTTTGCATTTGTATTTCATGTTTAATTACAAGTCTTCTTTTGTATGTTGTATAGCTCTTATTCTGTCTCATAGGTTTAACCAATTCGTAGTATTTGACCTTTTCTTTCCATATGAATGGCATTATTGCAAATGTTGTGTTTTTTTGTGAGAAAATCCAGCTATCCTTTGTTGGGCTTGCTTGACAAAGATCTCCACACATTAAGAGATCCACTCCTTCAAACGGTTTAGAGTGGTTATGCTTAATCTCTCTCATACGCATATCAATGGCAATGAATGTGTTTAAATCAATCAACAAAATTTTATCCAAGACTAGCAATTCCAAGTTTTGGTAGAGCGTTGACATGAGAAGTGGTAGATGCAAGGCAGAGTGAATTGTTGTCATGCCACCAATGTTAAAAGCTGCTTTGCCTATGTATGCTAAGACAATGACTTGTGGTAGTTCAACATCTGTGCTCTCTTTATGTGAGTAATGTCGTAGCAATGCTTGTACTATCACATGGACAGTGTAAGTTTTGCATGTTCTTGCATTTCCGGATAGGAAGAGAATGAACTGCTTGTTTCCATGTTTTCTTTTTTCAACATAATGTCTTCTACTATTATATGTTGTTCATTGTTTAAGTTCTTAAACATTTTGTGGAATTCTTTGTTTTGCATCATGCCTTGCCCCTTCGGTTGAGTTTGGTCGATGTTCGTTTTCTTACGCAACCCTTCCATTTCTATGCCAATATTGTATTGTTGTTGGTTTTCATCTTGCCTCGTCATTTTGGATGAAGTTGACGTTGTGTTACTAGGTGTTGGAGATTTTATTGGTGGTAGTAGCATTTTATTAAATATGGTTCTATTATGTTCGATTGTTTGCATGTTCTCATTGTACAAGTCATGCTATGTATGAAGCTCTTCGACTATTATATAGTGTTCCCTTTCCATGAATGGTAGGTACAAAAGGCATTCTTGTCTGTAGCAAGGCACTTTAGATGATCCAAAAAACACCGCTGCCTTGCACTCCACACTACAGCTAAAGGTGGGCATGATTGTAGAAATTTGTACAAGAAATCTGGACATTCAAGACGGCCTCATCAATGGGGCTGACATAATTTTCATGCTCTATACTAAGCACAAGACACATCCAGGGATATGGATAAAATTCAATGATAATAGGACTAGGAAGATGGCAAGATTAAGACATACAAACATCCATGATTGCATTGCACTCGAAGCATGGACCTCATTTACTTAGATCCGATGTGAATTCTAGGTAGGAAAAAATAACTTAAATACCATCACATGAACACAGTTCCCAATCCAACTAGCGTCAGCAAGAACAATACATCCTTTGCATGGACTATCAATGGACTCACTAGCATTCGACCCACATGGCATTAAGTCACATGGCTACCTTACACAACACTATCACAAGTCAAAGTTCCGAACAACCTTTTCTTGCTATATAATGTAGAGGCAAAATGCATTAAGGTGGACACAATAGTATTAAATGAGAGACATAGACTACAAAATGAGTCGTTATGGACAATAGAACAAAAAGACTTCTCGATAACATCACACAAACAACATATCATTCAATCACTAACACAAGATCAATACATTCTCATAAACAAAATATTCAAAGTTGTCCAAGCATCATGTCTGCAACAATACTTTTTCAGTAAGAAACACATGCACAAAATCCAAATATCCACACCATAGCAGAATTTAAAAGCATTGCAAAACAAGATGGTGTAGGAATTGCAACTTACTACAAACCACAACTAACAGTTCTGGAACAAGAATATCACATTAAAGAAGGAGCTCAGTGCCTACTCGTAATATTCAAAATAAATTCACAACAAATTGCTTTAATCAACGTCTACAAACATCCCAAAGCAAGAGCTACAACAATCATAGAGAGACTAGAATTGACCATGTCATTAATCCCACATGAAACCATTGCTTGCATCATTGGAGACTTTAACATCGACCTAAACAAACAAAATCATGAATCATCACAAATAAACCAATTCATGTCCAAGAACATGTATCAACTTATTGACACTAATACTACACTCTACACTTCAAGGATTAACCACATTTGGACAAACAAAAACAACCCTTAAACATGCACAATGACTAACTTCATCTAGTGGTCAGACCACTCACTTCTCTATACAATGATCGACTTAAAATGACAAATCAATGACAAGAACATTCAAAATGGGCAAGCCCTATGAATGAAACTCATCTTGTTTTTGCCCTTTGGGTAGCCATAGTGGACATTCAGTTCTACGAAAGTAGAAAATAAGAATTTTTGTAATATGATAAATAACAAAATTGTGATTAGTTGCTGAGGGGGGCATTTAAATCACACTATGGTTGCAAATCAGCAAGCCTTGATGATGGCAAGGAAATATTCTCTTATATATTTGTTTGCATGCAGGTTTGTTCATTAGATGGTATTGAACGACTTCGCCGACGTGCAATAGTTCTAACCTGCATGAGAATATTTCGGTAGATTTGGTGTTTTGAAGTCCCTTGTCTCTTTTGCCAGCTTTGCAAATCCATGGCTGTCTATAAAAAACGAAGTATTCACCCTTCCAATCAAAAGTCTTTGTCAAAGAGTAGAATCATAGAGAATGGCTGCACAGGGTTCCACCGAGGATTACCAAAAAGTGAGCGACAAAAAGCGAGCGAGCCAAAAAAAGCGAGCGATAAAAAACAATAAAAGATTTATAAATCCCCCATTTTAGTAGCAAAAAATAATAACTTATTCAAAAGTGCATATGTTCCCTCAATGCTAGAAGGTTAAACATGCATATAACTTTAAAGCCATTAACACTAATTTCACATCATCCATGAGACAGTTTGTATGTTTAATTTCCAAGTTATTGTTTGTATCAAAGACAAACCCTACTTCAATCAAGTTCTCTCTTTCCACTAGAGTAATTGAGATCATCTTCCAAGGACTCCTTGCATGGATTAGTCTAGATTCCATGCATATCTAAATGCTTAGCTTTTTTAACTCTGTTCACTCTTGGAACAAAACCCATGTTTCTTTGTTATTGCAAAAATATCCTTCCCTAATGATTTATTCTTACCTTCCACTAATCTTACCAATGCAGCAAATTGACCACAAATTCATATTTTGGTGCATTAAATTTTACCAGATGGTGCACAAAGACATGATAATCATCTAAAGTACACCTTGCCATTTGATTTGATATGTAACATGACCCCGTTTGGACTTATAAATCAAAAGATACAAGCATGTGAAAATGTCCTCTTTTGGGCCAAAACAGGGAGTGCGTTGGCAAGGTGTTTAACGCGCTCCCTGTTTTGGCCCAAAAGAGGACATTTTCACATCCCTATATTTTGGCAAGGTGTCAACATTTGATTGTTTTGGCCCAAAAGATCATTTCAGGAGGTTGCCCAAGAGGCGTACGCTCAAGATAATCAACCAACTTCCCTCCTAACATTTTGTGGATTATTTTGAAGTTGTAATTACTTTTTTCCGTGTTTATGTTAATAGTGAAGAGGCTGTATCCTGAATACGTTAGTTTTAAATCCACCACCATTACATCCTATGTCCAACATTCAACTAGAAATAAACATGTCACTCAAATGAAGGACAAGTAAGTTGTGCGTAAAGGTGGTGCAAGCGAAGTCATTAACATTGACTTAGATTGAGAACAAATCTATTTTTTCCCTTGTTATTTGGTTTTTCTTTATTGATGACAATTGGCATACCTAAAGAATTCATTTCAGATATTCCATACATTTGAATTTATAATATGCATGAAAACCATGTTTTGCTATTAAAGATTTAAACAAACTAGCGAAATTGAGTGTTTATTACTTTGTTTCCTCCAAATTATCATTCGTGAGTTGACGAAACTTTGACAAGTTACAATGGTACTTTAACTTTATGAGAAGGGATAATTTATTGTGACAACCAAATGATATAAACCTCTCAAATAGATTCACTAATTGTAAATGTCTTCTATCATATTTTTAATTTGCAACAAGCAAACAGCTTATGTCCAAGGAAGAGAATGATGAAGTGATTTCGTACAAAGCGTGTAAAGATGCGAATGACTTCCTACCATCACCACATAATCCGCCCATTGAAAAAGCAATAATTCCAAGGAAAGAAACTTTGTAGGGGGTGGAAATTCACTAGCATCACTCAGCATTACGTAATTAATTGTCAACCTCATAGATGTGCCTTTGAGGAAAAATTGCTTTGCAAGTATGAAACTTCCAAAGTATCCCAATAAGCATTTCATGACATGGGATGAGCTGAAGGCTATGTTCCCAAAAAAGTTCCAACACAACTTCAATAAGGAAGATGTATTGCTGAACCTCAACAATCTCAAGCAAGTCAAAGGTGAAATAGTGCACGAAATTGTATTTAATTTTAGGGTGCTAAAAAATCACCTTGACAACGCACCAAACAAGATGGCACTAAATGTCATGGTTGTTGGTAACTTTGG
The DNA here is from genome assembly GCF_047967505.1 of Dipteris shenzhenensis. Taxonomy (NCBI): domain Eukaryota; kingdom Viridiplantae; phylum Streptophyta; class Polypodiopsida; order Gleicheniales; family Dipteridaceae; genus Dipteris; species Dipteris shenzhenensis. Next base: position 36,501,123 of record NC_141598.1, on the reverse strand, counting down.
ATCAAAGCTGTATAACATGGAGATAGCATACCTGTGGGGGTTAAAGGTCACTGTGCCTTTACCCCGGTTATGTACAATACTCAAACACATATATAATTGAATGAAAAAGAAGATTAGGGTGGTTCTGCACCCACCAAAACTTGTGTGGCTCTCTGTCTCTCTCTCTCCTTCTTCCGTTCTTGCTTCCGTTGAGAGCACTCTCAACTGGTATCAGAGCTCGGGTGATCTAGCTAAGCGTGCGTGAATGCTTGGAATCTCAACAGCTCTGTGGGAGGAAGGAGAAGCTTTGTGGGAAGCTTTGTGATGACTTTACTTGCATTCAAGTGTGCAAAGACCTTGAAGGAACCTTTGGAAAAGTCACTTTGGCTTTGCGAAGTGGTTTTGAGAGCCTATTAAGTGGTTTGAAAGAAAAAGTCGTTTTTTGAGCTTTTCCCTGTTCTGTTCGATGACAGAGACTCTGTATTGACTTGTAGAGGCAACTATTGCTTGCTTTTGGTGTCCACATTACTTCAGGAGCCTGGAAACACCTTCATTCTTGAATCTGGGATCATTTCATTGGATTTCTAACTCACTGTGTCAGTTTCTGCGTTTTTTGCCCGGGTGTTGGAACTCAAGTTTGGAGCAACTATTTGCAGATCTGTCAGTTCCGGTGGACTCAGGAGGTCCTAAAACTTCTATGTTGCTCATCATTTGCACTCCAGTGGAGTTTACAAACAGCTTTGTTTCCAAAAACGTTTTTCAGTCCGTGTGTTGGACCTAGTGATTGAGACCACGATTTCCAAAACTATCTGTCCCATTGCGTTCCGGATGCCCAAAAACCCCTACCTATCAGTTCTTACGCGATTCGGTGGAGGATTTTCAGAGTTATAGATCTCTGTGTATTCGATTTTGTCTCTCTGTTATGCATTTTTCATTCTAAGGTTTTGAAACCTTAGATTTATGCCACATGGCAGTGGATAAGTGTTGACTCCCATTTCTCACTCATCGGTTGGGATTTTGGAGTTCTGGCAGAAGAGAGAGATTTGCAGATTTTCTTGCTGAGTCTGATTATGCAATGGCGCCCATGTTTTGAGGCATCTCAGGTTCTATTTTCAATAGCAATCATTACCGTGGGACTACGATTTCTTAAGCATACCTTATGCAGATCACTCTGGTTGCAGTTTGAGCAGTGTGCAGTGTGTGCTCATTCGTGGTATGCATTGGGTTGCAATGGATGATTTATAGGCCATTTGGATGCATTGCAGTCCTTATTGGATGCGCTGATAGGCCCAAATTGCCTTGTGGGATGCTATTTTTTATGGACGCTTTGCACATGGATGCTATTTTATGCTGATGGACAGCTTTGACACATTGCAGATGATGCACTAATAGTGCTATGCTCTCTTGGATGAGATATTATTGATGCATATGCCAATGGACGGTGTTTATGCTTGAGTCATTTGGCACTTATTGGCATTTTCTTTTGGGTCAGATTTGCTCATATGGATGCATAGTATATGCACATGAGTCAGATGCATCTTTTGATGCTTTGAGCTTTGAGTTTTTGGTGATATTTCAGTCTATTGTGGAATACACATTTGGATGCACCTGGTATTTGTTGTGATTCTCTCTTGCAGGCACTAGCATTTGGGATTTTTTTTCATTTACATCATGGCATTCTCTTCCATGTTTGAAAAGGAGTTTTTCAGCATTGAAAAGTTTGATGGGACAAACTTTTCTTTGTGGAAAGAACAAATAAGGGATGTGCTTATTCAAAAGAAGCAGATTAAACCCTTGGCAGGGATTGAAGCTAAGCCTGCAAATATGTCTGAGGATGATTGGAATGAGTTGGATGCATTAGCAAAGTCTACTATTAGACTTCATCTTGTAGAGTCAGTTTATTTCACAGTAGTAAATGAGCAGGCTACGGAAGATTTGTGGAAGAAATTGTGTGCCACTTATGAGAAGGAAACTGCCTCTAATAAAGTTTACCTCATGAAGAGGTTGTTTGAGTTGCAGATGAAGGAAGGGGTCTCCATTGCTTCTCACTTGAATGAATTCAATATTATTTTCAGCCAGCTTCAGGCTCAGAAGATGAATTTTGATGTGGAGACTAAGGCAATATTTCTCTTATGTTCATTGCCATCCTCATGGGATACCTTCCGTACAGCTGTCAGTAACTCTCCACCTGGTGGAGTACTGAAATTTGATGATGTTGTGCGTAGCTTGTTGGCCGAGGAGATTAGATGGAAGTCTATGGATGGCAACAAGCAAGATGCAGTCTTAAATGTGCAAAGGGGCAGATCACAGTTCAGGGGGAAGTCCCAAGAAAGAGGGAAGTCTCGTAGCAAATCCAGGGCACGGAACATTGAGTGTTACCACTGTGGCAAGAAGGGCCATATGAAAAAGGATTGCTGCAAGCTAAAAAGAGAGCAAAAGGATAAGAAAAAGAATGCAAATTGGGGTGCAAATCAGAAGGAAGAGAGTCCAAGGGAGGACAAAGGAAAAGTGAAGATCGAGGAGATCAATGCAGTCACACATGATAGTGACAATGACGTTCTGTTCATGTCTAGTTTATTTGCAGAGTTGCTTACCACTTCAGATGATGCATATTCCCAAAGACAGGTTGTGTGCATCTTGGAAATGACTATGCATGTGACATAGTGGGAGTAAGTGACATAAAATTTTCTTTTGCAAATAGGTCTGCATTTGTTTTGAAACATGTGAGACATGTGCCTAAGCTGACCAAGAGTCTTATTTCAGTGGGTCAGCTAGATGATGCTGGTTTTCACACCACTTTTGGCTTTCAGAGTTGGAAAATTCAGAAGGGCTCTATGCTTTTGGCTAGGGGTGCCAAGTGTGGGACTTTGTATCCCTTACATCTATCAGGGGTGTTTGATCATGTTGTTGCAATAACCGAGCAGCCAAGCACTTCTTTGTGGCATTGCAGGTTGGGGCACATGAGCCAGAATGGAATGAAACTCTTATGCCGTTTGGGTTATGTACCGCATTCGAGTTTCTCTGATTTTGAATTTTGTGAGCATTGTCTCTATGGGAAGCAGACCAAATCAGCCCATAAAAGAAGGGGAAAGAAAGAGTTTGAAAAGCTTGATTTGGTGCATTCAGATGTATGTGGTCCTATGTCTACATGGTCATTAGGCGGGGCTGAATACTATGTGACATTCATTGATGATGCAACTAGGAAAGTGTGGGCTTATGCTATAGCTCGGAAGAGTGATGTGTTCCAGGTATTTCAGAAATGGCTGGCCTTGGTTGAGAATCAGTCAGGTAGAATGCTTAAATGCCTACGGACTGACAATGGTGGAGAGTATCTCTCTCATGACTTTCAGCATTTCTGTGATACACGTGGGATTAAGAGGGAGCTCACATCCCCTCGTACTCCAGAGCAAAATCCAGTTGCAGAAAAGATGAAGCGTACCATTCAAGAAAGGTTGCAATGCATGCTTTCCAATGCAAGTCTTTCTGGTGGTTTTTGGGCTGAGGTAATGAAGACTGCAGTGCATGTGATCAATAGATCACCTAGTAAGAGTTTGGATGGTGGTATTCCTGAAGAGGCATGGAGTGGCAAGAAGCCCTCTTACTCTCATTTGCATATATTTGGGTGTGAGGCATATGCACATGTGCCAAAAGAGCTTCGAAAGAAGCTAGATCCTAAGTCTAGGAAATGCATCTTTCTGGGTTATGGTGAAAGTGGAGAGATGGGCTATTGTCTCTGGGATCCAGAAGCAAAGAAGATCATACGTAGCCATGATGTGGTCTTCAATGAGAAGAAGATGCATAAGGCACCCATGAGGGATGTGGAAATGAGGAGAATCACTTTCCAGGATGTGAATCCACCTGCATATGTTAATAGACAGCAAGCTGTCCATGCACCAAATGTGCAAGAAATGGTACCACCAAGTACTCCCACAGGTATACAATCAAGGGTAGATAATGGATCATCTATTGGTGGAAATGATGAGCCAAATGTGGCTGATATGCAAGTGGGACAGCAAGCTGAAATGCCCTTGAGAAGATCTTCTAGAGTGTCTAGACCGCGTGATAGGTTTGTTCCAGGGGTAGACTATGTGATGCTTACTGATTGCGGGGAGCCTTCTTGCTACAGAGAGGCTATGATGCGTGAGGATCAACGCAAGTGGGAGTATGGTATGCAATCAGAGATGAGTTCACTTATGAAGAATAAGACTTGGGACTTGGTTTCTTTGCCACATGGAAAGAAAGCATTGCCATGTAAATGGGTCTACAAAATGAAGGTCACAGGTGATGACGTGCCTAGGTACAAGGCCCATTTGGTTGCTAAAGGGTTCAAGCAAGAGAAGGGTGTGGACTTTGATGAGATATTCTCTCCAGTTGTGAAGATGACCACACTTAGATGCATGCTTGGACTAGTGGCATCAGAGGATATGGAGCTTATGCAAATGGATGTTAAGACAGCTTTCTTGCATGGGGATTTGCATGAGGAAATTTACATGGTGCAGCCGGAAGGCTTTGAAGAAAAGGGCAAAGAGCATTTAGTTTGCAAGCTGAAGAAGAGTCTCTATAGTCTTAAGCAAGCACCTAGAGAATGGTATCAGAAGTTTGATGCTTTCATTCGGTCCCAGGGTTTTAGAAGGAGTGAAATTGATCACTGCCTCTACACTAAAAGGGCTAAGGATAATAGCCTGATAATCTTGGCACTATATGTGGATGATATGCTATTAGCAAGAATACTTATGAGCTAGATGCATTAAAGGCCAAGTTGCATGAGGCCTTTGATATGAAGGATTTGGGACTTGCAGGTCATATTCTTGGTATGCGCATCACGCGTGATCGGAGTAGGAAACTCCTTTGGCTTTCACAAAAAGAGTATGTTACAAAAGTATTGCAGCGTTTCAATATGGAGGGGGGGAAGGCAGTGAGTACTCCATTGCCTCCATATGTGAAACTGAGTCATATAAATAGTCCCAAATCAAATGAGGAAAGGGCCATGATGGCCAAGGTTCCTTATGCATTAGCAGCTAGGAGTCTTATGTATGCTATGATAGCTACTAGACTAGACATTGCATTTGCAGTGGGAGTTGTTAGTCGGTATATGGCTAATCCAGGAAAGAGGCATTGGGAGGCAGTTAAGTGCATCATGAGGTACATGAAGGGTACCAAGGAGATGTGCATCTGCTTTGGTAAAGGAGACATGCGTGTACTTGGGTACACAGATTCAGACTATGCAGGGCATGTGGATAGTAGGAGATCCACTTCTGGTTATGTGTTCACCTTTGTAGGTGGTGCAGTGTTGTGGATGTCTCGTGCACAGAGGTGCGTTGCTTTGTCTACCACAGAGGCTGAGTATGTTGCAGCCACAGAGGGTTGCAAGGAGGCTATATGGCTTGATCGGCTAGTGGGAGATTTGGGGATTCATACAGGTGTACCGACATTGCATAGTGATTCCATGAGTGCTATAGTGATTCCATGAGTGCTATTCAGCCAGCACAGAATCCGGTCTTTCATGCAAAGACCAAACACATTGAGGTCAGGTACCATTTCATCAGGGAGGCACTTGACGACAAGCGCATAGAGCTTATCAAGGTTCATACAGATGTGATAACCCTGCAGATATGCTGACGAAGAGTCTACCTAGTCAGCGGTTTGAGTATTGCCGTGTATTGATGGGCATTGGATAGTATGCTCACTGGTTGTTCTCCCTTAAAGGCACATTGTCCTTTAAGTGGGAGGTTGTGGGGGTTAAAGGTCACTGTGCCTTTACCCCGGTTATGTACAATACTCAAACACATATATAAATTAATGAAAAAGAAGATTAGGGTGGTTCTGCACCCACCAAAACTTGTGTGGCTCTCTGTCTCTCTCTCTCCTTCTTTCGTTCTTGCTTCCGTTGAGAGCACTCTCAATACCTAATGAGGATGAATGATAAATTGTTCCATTAAGTAATTGCATTAGAACAAGGAAACACAGAGTCTTGAAAGAAAAAAATATCACTTGTATGAAAAGTGAAGAGCAATTGCATTAGAACAAGGAAACACAGAGTCTCAAAATAAAAAATCCTACTTTCTTAAAAGGAGACTCTATGGACAAGTTTTGTTCTCACACAATATCATTGCTCATACCCAATGCTTGCATTCACCAGTTTGTGAACTTCTTGCAAGTTGAGGAGTTCTAAAGAATAGAAGGGGCAACTGTTGTACCAAAGGGAACAACTGAGGGTGGACCCTGTAGATATTCCCTACTTATTGATGCCACTACATGCATCATTAGGGGGGAGCCTTTTGAGGGCAACCTTCATATGCTACCTGATCACTCACTACGCACATACGTCCCTTGGGCCGCTGAGATGATTAACTTTGGTCAATTGTTAGTAGCAAATGTGATGGGGACTATTGCAATTTTCATCATTGAAGTTGCAAGTGATGAAGGCATGGGAGACCAAATCATTGTTGTTGTTGCTGATGGGCCACGCGACGAGGATTGAGCTACAGCAAGTTTCATGGGAAGCTATTTTGCATAACACATTTAGAGAAGTAAGGCTCATTTTTCCTTTGCTACAATTAACTTATTTTTTTTTATATAGCTCTCATTCATGTACAGTAAGTTTCATTGGAAGCTATTTTGCATGACACATTTAGAGAAGTAAGGCTCATTTTTCCTTTGCTACAATTAACTTATTTTGTTTGATACAGCTCTCATTCATGAATGAGAGGAAAGCAACTCTCACTCAACTTATACAAGAGTTCAATGAAGAAGGTGTGGTGATGTATATCTTGAAAATGTATCATCTCTGAAAGCAAAGGGTACCATTTGTGTATTTGACTTTACTATTTTAGCTGAGGTTCCCGATGGTCCAATGAAAGATGATTCGTTAACCAAGTTTCATGCTTGGGTTATGGCACAAAGGTATACTACTTTCTTGGAAAATTTGTTTCCTCTTTTGCTAGCAAATGCTTATGTGAAAGATTTCTCATGATTGTAGGTGTTTGGCATTCTAAATTTTACAAATATCAATGCTAACTTGATCGAGCATGTATTCGAGGCATGTGGAGGTGTTCGTGCCAGTAGAGACTCCCTTCATCCTTATTGCTTCTCTTGCAAAAGCCTTCAAACTATTGTGCAAGTACCTTCTCTTACAAGCAATATTGTGCAACGTGGAGGCGAACAAGTACCGGTTCACATTAGAGGCCCATATGTGGACATTGTGCTTTGTTTGCCTTTTCCATTTCTCCAATTGTATGAAGAGGATTTGATGATGTCTTGAAGCAAGCTAAGGACTTGTAAACCTAGTGGGAGCTTCACAGTTAATAGCTTTGGGTTTATTATTGCATTTGAATCAAATGCATGATTTATTTTTCCTCTCTTAATGAGATGTAAGTTGCATGACATTACTAATGCAATATTGAATTGCTTTAACTTCAGCTTTAATTACTTCAAATCCTGTTCAATTAAATTGACAACTATAAAATATTCTGAAAGGCAAACATGGACTTTGAACAGCTTCTTCAAAAACAATTAGCAGAGGATTCAAATTTCTTGCTTTCATATCCATTGAATACAAATGTTATTTTATTCCTTGTAAAAATTTTCCCAGCTCTTAAATATGAACAATTGCTAAGAGCTATATTTGAAAACATCATGTGCACACCAAACACTTGTAACAGTCCATGGCACATGTTGAATTCGATGAACAAAGATTGTATGTTGACTTTTGAAAGTATGGAAAACTTTGTTATGAAATCTGCAGCCTCTCGTGCATTGATTGTTGACATCCTTGAACGATTTCATTCAATCTTTGGGACAACTTTTACTTTCCTATGTTATGATGGGGTAAAACTTTCTGCAAAAAAAATAACAGGCCATAACAAGAACAATGATACATACACTTTGTTGTTGAATGAATCAAACAATATGTGCACAATCTGCCCATTGATTCACTTACCGATTGAACATACTTACAAAGTAAGGTGTAAATTCAGACCATCGTCTGCGTGCCAACCTTGAACGGTGTTGCTGAGCTAGGATCGACTGATCTATGAGAATCGAAAGCTCATCCACGAAATCAAGGTTTCTTTCACCGACGACGTGTGGGAACAGACCCCGAATCAATCTTCTCCTTTGCGCCTGCCCGCTGTCAAGGGCGCTGCATTTCCAAGCGGTCCATCTGCGCCTGCTATGCCTGCCCTGAGGGATGCCCTGAACCGTGGAACACAAGAAGCACGCAGGATACGATCAGCACTAGGAAGGGAGCCCTTTCACGGCCCTGCTTCCCAAGACTTTCGCGCAGGCGGAATGCATTCAGTTATGGATCCCCGCTCCGTTCCACCCCACTTCCATCTGAATCCTTTCTTAGCTGCACAGAGGGCAGCTGCCGTGAAAGTTTACCAGGCTCACGGCTGGCATCCAAAGCATCATTTTGAGGCGCAAAAGCCCTCGATTCACCGGTTTTAAAGCAGACAGGCCCTGAGATGCATCATAGAATCCAAACGGTCAAAGGCTCTAGCCTTACCATGGAAGTAGGCACTCAAGTGTGTAATGTTAAGGGTGGGGAGGACAAATTCAAGCAGCATTACGAAGGTCTAGGTCCTTCAACGAGTGCCATGGTGCGATCTTGCGTTCATTCACATCTACACGAACTTATGAAAGAAAATCCTTGCTGAAGACATATCGTCTATTTTTTAAAGCCCTTCCAATAAGGCAACTGTAAACAAAATTTACACGTTGCGAAGAGATATTATGCATCCTCTTTGAAGTCCCACAACATCAAATGCACCAATAGAAGCAAACAACCTTGGTGGGCACAAGAGAAAAAGAAACCAAGTTTCGTTAAAAGACCAATAGTTTAAAAAGATATTGGACACTCCAAGATTTCCATGTCTATGTTGTGGTTCATTGAAATTTCGGTCAAAAATGAAAAAGCTTAAGACAACCATGGCTATATTTCTTCAAGCAAACGGAGTAACTGTAGCAACAAAGCAGTCATCAACCAAGGTATTATTTTCACTTTTTCTATAAAGATGTTTAAAAAGGAAAAATTCAAAGAACATGCAAATGAACCAAAAAACAAAATACACAAGCAACCTCAATGACATTGAAGCACACTTGGTAGCGATTAGAATACCATTTGCTCAAATTAGGGAGCTAACTTATGAAGGTCAATATGGCCTTCATGGAAGCGTTGTCAATGTATTTGCAGACGTAGACGAGCTCAACGAGTCTTGCCAAGGTTTTTAACCGAACATGATACTATTGAAGTAGCCTTGAAACGCAAACTCACATTCAAACATAACTACATGAGCAGAATCATGCGACCACTTTCACAATGCTTGCATTGAGAGAATTATTAGTGACTTCCCTATATTTTCTTTTCCAAAACTTTTCTTTGGAAACCCACGAAGCTACAATCTTTCGAAGCACATATCATATCAAGACATTGCAAAGTGGGAGTTAACAAATGTGGATCGTCTCTTTGCCTTGTCCGTAGACAACCTTTTCTTTAAAACAATGAAAATTTTGGTAAGACAAGTTCTTTCCTCCTCCTTGGTTTAGATGCGTAAGGCACAAACAAAAGGAACAATAATACAAGCAAAAGATGCTCTCTTGGACACTAACATTGAAAAACTACTACATTCAAATATTAAATTTCGAGACTTCTCCCATTTGAGAACGTTGGCAGACTACAAGTACTACTTGAAGAAAAACTTTTCGCAATGATAAGGCAACTAGGTCCACCTACTTTCTTTGTCACTTTATCTGCAGCAGAGCTGAGAAACTATGGAAACCATTAATGGATAGCATACATAAGTTGAACTCAATGTCAAGTTCTCCAAGATAGTGAGACCCAAGAACAGAAGCACAACATCTACTCCGTTCCGATCTTGTGACTACAACACAATATTATGTGCATAAATTCCAGGCGCTCAAACGCTTACTGAAAAAAGACCACATCATACTTGGGAAAATAAATGATTTCTACTTCGTAACCGAGTTCCAAAATAGAGGAAGCCAACATGATCAAGGTTTGTTGTGGATTGATAATGCACCGACCTTTCATATATCTTCAAATGTAGAAACAGGAAAATTTGTTGATCAATACATTTCAACATATATTTCACTATTCCCATGTCAACACAAGGAAATACAAACACACAAACATCATAAAATATGTTTAAAAAACAAAGGCAAGTGACGATTTGGATTCCCACACAAACCCATGGCCTTCGCTAAATTTTTGCTACCGCTGCAGGATGATAGCAACAAAAGTACTCTTGCACAACATATGAAGCTCATCATTTCCACTCTCCTACAAGATAGTACATTGTCATTAGACTATAATGGTTTTTTGGTTGCTACACAATTGACTAAGAACGAGTACATATTGGCACTTTGATCCACTGTATCACAGCCAACACTGTTCCTTAAAAGAGATCCCAAGGACATTTACACCACCAACTTTAACCCTACTTTGTTAAATCTGTGGGGTGCAAACACAGATGTGCAATTCATACTTAATCCCCATGGAGCAGCTACTTACTGCACATCCTACATAACAAAAATTGACAAGGAAACAACCACAGAAGTCAAAGAAGCACTCTCACAAAGCATTGGCTCAAACGCACTAGCAAATGAGTGTATTACGAGAGTTGGAAACACAATCTTGAATACGCAACACATAAGTTCACAACAAGCAGTATACTTATCTCTTTCTTTGCCCCTTTCAACTTCATCATGAGAGTTTCAATACATTAATACAAACCCCCTTGAAAAAAGAACTCCACTACTGAAACGACAAGAACAACTTCAGAACCTTGACCCGGAGAGCACAAACATTTTCTTCGACGACATAATTACAAAATACTTGAAACGTTCAGAAGATTTGCAGAACATTTGCTTAGTGACTTATGCTAGCAAATACACAACCAAAGGAAGAACACTCAAAAAGAGAAAAAAAGAGAAAATAATACGATTCAACAACTATAATGATATCAACGATCTTGAAAACTACTATAGGGAGCAATGTCTGCTTTTCTGGTCATATAACATCATGGAACCAACACTTGAAGATGAGACTTACACATGGCACGATATGTATCATGCCCACAAAGATATCATTAATACAAATTCATCTAAATTCAACAAACTCATCCCCAAATTCCCCACAAACTCATCAAACAACAGTACTTCCACAAATACATCATCTAATCTCCAGAAAGAAAAAAACTTAGACACTTATGACATAGGACAAGGACATGCCAAAAAATTCAAAAGCAAATCAATTCATCATAAAATCATTGCTAACATATAAGGGTTCGACTATCAATGACTACTATAACACCATAAGAACACTAAACAACGAGTAGAGATTGATTCTTGAGGACATCTTGCTAAAAAAAAGGATAGCTCCAAACAAACTCTTCTATCTTTTCTTGACCGAAAATGCAGGAACAATCACAAGAATATAGATAATGTGGATTTGCTGAAAGTACTCCTCCTCGCTTATACTGGGAAAGTAGCTTTCCACATTGGTGGCACAATAATCCATTCTGCGTTGCATCTACCACTAATGGCATCCCACTACACAAGTCTTTCAAGCGAAAAACTACAAGAACTATCCATTCTGTATAAAGACCTTCAACGAGTTGTCTTCGATGAGGTATCCTTCATTAGACAAAGTACAATCATAGCAGCTGATATGCGACTCCAAGAAATCAAGCACAACCATCTACAGCCGTTTGGAGGAGTTGACATTCTCTTATGTGGAGATCTATGCCAAGCTAGTCCAACAAAAGATTCATGGATCTTCATGGACCAATCAACAAACACACAAATGATGTCATCTTTTTGGAAAGACAATGTCTTGCTCTACGAACTAAATACACCAATGCGTCAAACAAACATTCATTTCTTGAATATACTCAATAGAGTAAGATTGGGACAACACACATTAGAAGACATCTCATACCTAAATGACAACTATCTGAGACAACCTCTGCAAAAGCAAGACATTCCCCACCTCTTCTACACAAATGCTTTAAAGGACATACACAACAAAGAGGTATTCGACTTAATTCAAGACAATCCTCACACCCTCGAGGCAATTGACAAAAGACACAAGACATACAACAAAACAATAACAATCCCTTCAAATCCCAAAAACACAGGAGGGTTGCACAAAACACTACACTCGAAACTAGGCATGATAGTCGAAATATGCTCTGGAAATTTAGACATATCAGATGGACTAGTGAATGGAGCCGATGGAGTAATTAAACACTCGAGCAGAACAAACGAACCCCATGCTGTTTGGATCTTATTCAACAAAACTATAGGGAAGAAATCTCGCTTCAACAACTCAAATCTTTACATAAATGACATTCCAAGTACGTGGATACCAATACATCAAATCACAAGAGAATTTCAAATAGGTAAAAACAACCTCAATTCAATAACTCGCCATCAATTTCCTATACAACCTGTTGTAGGTAGAACAATACATCATTTGCAGGGACTATCAATGGATTCTCTTGCATTTGACCCATCCCTCATGGGTTAATACACAGCTCTTTCACGTGTAAGAAAACCAGAATACCTTTACGTGATCAAACCACTTCAACCACAACACATCAAAGTAGATGCCAATGCCTTGAATGAAATTGAACGCTTAAGAACAACAAAAAAATGGCCATTACAATAACAAAACCTGGCTATGCATAATACAAACAACGTCATTTTGTAGTCTCTCAACACATGTGCACTCAATCCCCATATGATAAACATACTTCATGACAAAAGCCTCCCAAGTGCCACAATCCTTTGCCTTCAAGAATTACACAACAAAAGCATTGGAGACATTGATTTGCCTAATTTCAAATGTATCTGACGTTATGGGTATAGCGACATGCTACAAAAACAACATTGATTTGCTCTACAATCAATACATTCAACAAAATGGATGCCAATGCTTGCTTACAATTTTCAAAACAAACAATTCCCAACAAATTGCAATAATAAATGTGTATAAGTCACCATAGACGACAAGGACAACACTAATAGCTTGCCTTGAAATAATACTTCAACAAATTCAAATACCAGGAGATTTCAACATCAACTTGAGCGACTCTAAATATGGCAAAGATAAGCTCTCAAAATTCCTTACTTTAAAAAAATTCACACAGCTAATTGAGCACCAGACAACAATACATGGATCCACAATTGACGAGAGACGGACTAACAACATAAACGACCACAAGTCATATGGTTCAAAAGTCATTAATTGGTCCGACGACTCCCTTCTTTACACAATATACAATCTTAATAAGGCAGACTTATGCATGTAATTCACCTTGTTTCCAACTCGGACTCCCTTCAAATTTTGTTGATGCTCTTCTTCAACAATTCCCTCGTCGGATCCCTGTCCTATATGCAGTTCCGCCATGACCGAAGAGCCGAGCATTTGCTGAGCAGCAGTGAAGGTGAAGAGTCAGTTTTAAGTACAGAGGTGTCTTAATCTGTAAACAACAATTATATTGAAGCGCACTTTACTAGTCGTTGCTCAGTCCTGCGCTGATTGCATTGCACCCTGCGGAAGTTGCTGCACTGAAGAAAGTCTATCTCTACGTCACCTTAATAAAGTCTGTTCAGTTAGGAGAGGGAGCGATCAGTGGGAGGGAGGAAGAGAGGGAGGGAGGGAGCGATCAGTAGTAATGAGGGATTTGACGAGTGATCAAGAAGGGAGAGAGAGGGAGCGAACTAATTAAAAATAGAGTGACTAGGGATCAGAGAGAGACGGAAGAAAAGCTATGAGGAGGGTGAGTGCACTGCACCCAGAGCAAAGAAAAGCTACGAATATGGGGGCGTAGAGCAGGAAGGGGAATGGGCGACAGAAGAGAGGAAGGTCGACGGGTTCAAAAAGGGCAGAGGAGAAGCGAAGGTTCTGGAAGGAGAAGGGCACGCAGGATAAATTTTCGAGCTTAGGTATGAATTCTGGGGGGGGGGGGGGGAGGAACTAATTTATACGAATTTCCATGTTTTCAACATCGTGCGTACTCAATTCTTATCTGAGGGTTGAGTAGGCAATATTCAGCATCCTATTGAATGTCTTGATTCTGATTCATCTCGGTATCATTCCAGTTTTCTGTCAAAGGATTACAAGATATCCAGGTTTGACTTGTCAATACCAATGATCTTTCAACATCATGCTATAGTTCACTAATGTATATGGATTCAAACGTTTTGCCACCATCCCAAGTCCATTGGCGTGCAAATCGACGTCACGTTGCGTTGTCAAATTGAGCTTGTGCTCTGAATTGTTCGTGTATGGTAGCAAATGCTACCTAGCAGCGAGCGCAGCTTCTATCAATCCAGCTGCCGGGGTCAACAGTGCATCTCAGTCATCGTAGAGCTATCTAATTTTCCAATTCGCCATCTTCACAACGTAGAAATCGCATCAACTCAGTCCTTTGGATTACTAGCCCTTCCAGCAGTCACTCGATTACTATCGATTTTACTGACCTATCAATTTGCTTATAGTTATATTGGCAATATTCAAAATTTGGGGTATGATACTATCGCAACTTACAATCACATGGACGGACAATAGGGGCAGATCATGTGTCAACACTACATGACCCTTCCCCTAGCTGCTACTCCCTGACCAACAGGTCTAACATACATTTCAGACATCCAACTCAAGGAGGCTCCAGGATGATCAAATATGAAGTCTTAGGATTGTATTTATAAGCCTAGCCTTGCTATCTTTAGTAGTTACCCTTAACTTCAGGGTTCATGCGTAAAGTAGCTTTACCTTCCACAAAGGCCTTTTCTTTTCCTTCAAGCCATGCTTTTCCCAGAATAGCTTACTTTAGCTTTGCCTTTCATGGATCAGCTCTCATCCATTGGATCTAAACCTCTCATTCATGCTATCTTGAGTTTCAACCTCAGGCTAATCCAAACCCTAGGTTAGACTGTGCCTAACCCGAGATCCCATTGTAGATCTTAAGTTAGCCCAGACGGTCCAGTCTTGGTTAGGCCCTAGTTACCTCAGTTGTGGACTTGACAAATTGGGCCTTTAGAACCAAGTATAGTGGAGATGGCATTATAGACAAGCACAAGGATTGGTTAGTTGCAAAAGTATATGTGTGCATAAGGCATATATTTTGAAGAGATCTTCATACCAACTGCAAAGGTGATAGCCATTTGCCTTGCTTTAGCATGTGCGATTCAAAGTAGTTGGAAGGTACACCCAATGGATGTGAAGTCTACATTTGGTAATCTAAAGGACAATAGGTAATCTAAAGGACAATATTTAGTTTGAGTAGCACCTGAAAGAAAACTTGGATAGTTGAAGAGAGCTATCAATGGTGTCAAGTAGGCTTTATGTGCCCATGTACCAAGCGAACTGAAAACGGTTGATGAATTTGCGTACACATAAACAATCTAGAACTGAATCTGTATGTTTCAAGAGAGGAGCATTCACATGTGCGTTTAATTGACTGATATTTTTATGTAACATGGATTAGGGCTCTGACTAAGGTGCTTCATGCATGCCCATGCTTGTTCAAGTGAAAGAGAGAGCATTAAACATCAAAGGTTTATGACGTGACACATGATGGGGTTGCAACCCGCACCCCCCTCCCCTCACCCCCCCCCCGTTTCCACTGGCTGAGTGCATGCTCGATCCTGGCTGTGGTCATCAGGCTGCCCACACTTGCCTTGGGTAGCGAGCCCAAGTGGGCTTTACTTTGGCTGCATCGATGGCTGCTACGATGGGCTGATTACTTTTGCTGAAAGGCTGTCCTTTGCACACTGCTTGGGTGATGGATCAATGAAAGGGGACGATGAGGCACTTAGAAGGCAGCCGCCCCCTTGTCTAACTAACGGACTTCTAGGGCTGTAAGCAAAATGGATTGTGTACTGCTGCTACTAGGCCGACTGGTGGGGCCCACCTACTGCTTCAGTTGCTGTGCCATGTGGCTGTTCTATAGCAGCTGCTGGTGCTACTCAGTCATGTGCAGCTGCATCTGCAGTCCATGTTGCTGCTGCCACCCCTGCACAGGCTTGCACCTGTCCTATGCTGCTGGTTGGCCACCTGGCTAGTTTGCTGTACTAGGGCTAGGGTATTCTTATGGATCTAATAGGGTTTGTGTATGTTAATCGTAGTTTAAAAATTAAATGCCATTACCCAGTGTTGGGGTTTTTTAATGCTTGCATTCAACCTTTCCTAGAGGACTGGCCTTCATCCAGTTACACACAAATTATCTTTGCATTTTGCACATATGCGTGCTCACCTTTTGCGTTCATGGAGTTGTTTGAGGGGGAGCAAATGGAGAGCAGCAGCGTGGACTTTAGTTACTCATTTGCTGCAAATGGAGAGCAGCAGCGTGGACTGGGCACATGGACTTTAGTTGCCCAAAAAGGAAAGCCAAGAGGAGACAGTGGACGGACAAGAAGGCAGGAGCTGTGAGAGTGCAGCGGAAACTGAACAGAAAAGAGAGCAAACCACACCACACACAAACCGAACTGAGTGGAAGAAAAGAGAGACTGCAAGGGATCTCAGGAAAGTCCCAAGAACTGCTGGGCTAAACCTCGTGCACAAGAGATGCTCCAAGAGATCCTCCTACAAGTGAGGGAGGGAACCTATATATAGGCACTCCACCCCCCCAGTCGGCTAGTCAACAGGCCGAACAGTAGGCCCAATGTGACCCACCTGCTCCATAAGGCCGCCCCCCTACAGCATATGGAGGCTGCCATGTCAGCCCCTATAAGGGGGTGACCCCTTGCCTCAAACAGGCTGACTAAGCTCCATGGGGCCGACCCTTGCCCTATAAAGGGCTGCCACACAGCCGCCATGGCGGGAAAACTTTCTCTAGGCTGCAAATTTATTACATCAACTAGTATTTGCTGTCCTAACTGCTCACCCTCTTGAAGAAGTTGGCGATGTCCCGCCAACGGAACCCCTGAAACTGGCCTTCAGAATCTCCAAAGGGCAGTGGACAGATAATAACCAGCAAATACTTAATTTCCAGCCATTTAGAACTTTCCACAGCAAACCAAAACAACTTAGAACAAAACACCCAAGAGTTAGATTGTCCTTGTCCTGCACCAGACACCAAATTGGCCCAAAACTTAGCGCCCCTTTCAGTATTTCTTTATCATTTATTCAAAAGGCATCCAAATACAAAAAAAAAAAGCACTATCGTGCATCAGCCCAAAATCAGCCAACTGAATAATCCGCTCACAGGCACTTCCGTCTTGCTATGGATCAGTTTCAATCTAAGAAAGGCATCCCAATATCCCATGGCAGACTTTCTTCTGATTCTCGATGATGGTTCTAACCTAGCAGCTCTGATACCCTTCAAGGGAGTCCTGGCAGAAGAGAAATCAGCCAAGTCTGTCCTGGCAGCTCTGATACCCTTCACGGGAGTCTTGGCAGAACAAAGACCAGCAAAACAACCAACCCTCTGCTGCTTGTACACAGAAAGGCTAGCTGTAACAAAGCAATAGGATCTAAAGTTTCTGAGGCAGTAGGAGAAATTGGAAGGTTCGGGAAACCCTGGAACAGCAGCAAGCATGAAAACGAATCTCCCTGGACTAGTTCTTAAGCTATCTGGCAGATGATAATCAACAAAAGCAACCCTAGAAGCCTGTTGGAGAAAAATTGCCAAGCCTGGAAGCCCTCCGGAACAGCCCAGAAGGGTGCAAAATTGGAAGGCGACTGACCAAGAGAGCTCTTGACAAATTGCGAATCAACTAAACAGCCCTGGCAGGCTCCTATAAACTGCTGTTCAGCTAGACCAACCCCAGGAGCATGCAAAACAGTGAAACGCCCTACTTGGAAGCTGAAACAGCCCTGGAAGAGTGCACACACAGAAAACGCCTGTCCTAGGAGGCCCTTTGGAGAATTGCGAATCAGCAACCAGCTCTGGATAGGCCCCTAGTGAACTACGATTTCATAGAACTGCTCCTAGGAAAAACATTTTTGCAAGCTGGGACGTGGCAAGGCTCCTGGCTGGTGGCAGATCAAAGAAACTAGCTCCTGGAAGGTGCGTGGACAGCTGGGAGCAAGAAAAACAAGATTATGATCTGAGACGGAGCTGAACCAGCCCTGACGTAGCCCCCAATTTACTTGAGCCAAGAATAGCTGCCTTTGCATGACGTGCAAGTCACTGGATTTTTACCCCTCTCTAACCCCCAAATCCTTTGCCTTGGCCCATGGAATTAATTGCATTGAAGTGTCCTTTATAATTTTAATCAGTTTGAGGCCAGGTCCGTCACCGCAAATTCCTAACAATTAGAAATTCACCTCCCCGCGATAGAACGGACTAAGGGTAGCAAGGAGTTGTTCCTTCGATCGCTTTGGCTTCGGAAGAAAGGTTGTGAAGAGTGTGGACACACTCCGGCTGATTGCCCAAAGAAGCCAGGAACCTCACAGGGACAGCTACCCAAGCTCAAAGGACCACCTATGAAGTCAAAGACAGCCGCTCAAACTACTTTGACCACGGTAGTTCTCACAATTTTGTTAACCACAACCTTGTGTAGAAACTATAGTTGACTACGACACCTAGTGATGACACCTACGAGGTGCGGCTTCCAGTTGGGAAGCAGTTTTGGGATCGCAAGGTGGATCGACTTCCAATCAGGATTCAAGCCTACGGGGATATTTTGGAGTTCTATGTGATGCACTTGGTTTCATGTAGACTTGTTATTGGGCATTGAATGGTTTAAAACCCATGATGTCCAATTTTGTTGGAAATCATGTACTCTTTCTCTTTTGCATGGAGACACCCGTCTTACTACCCAATTGATGATATACATCTCTCTGAGGGACCTCTTGTAAATGCGATTCAAGTTTGAAATGTATTAAAAACAACTTCTTATGATGTGTTTCAATGTGTTTTAATCTCATTTTCTGCATTTGTTATATTATGTGTCTGATACCAATGATTTAAGCGTGATTGAACATATTGAATTAAAGAAGTTGTTAAACGATTTTAATTATCTATTTCCCGAGCAACTGCCGGTGGGCTTGCCTCCAGAATAGGCAAATATCATTGCATAGATATAGTCTTGGGTGCTCAGCCTATAAGTATACCACCTTATAGGATGAGCTAGTTAGAGGAGGATGAGTTATCTCAGCAACTTTACGAATATTTGAAGTTGGGGTATATACACCAGAGCAAATCACCCTGGGGTGCTCCCATTCTTCTGAGAAAAAAGAAGGATGGTTCTTTGAGAATGTGTGTGGATTATAAAAGATTGAATAAAGTTATGGTTAAGAATAAGTATCCTCTCCCTCGTGCTAATGACTTATTTGACACATTGGTTGGAGCGAAGTATTTCACTAAGATTGACTTACAGACTGGCTACCACCAGATTCGTATCTATGTAAAACATATTGGAAGAGGACCGCCTTTCGGACTAGGTATGGTCATTACAACTTCCTTGTATTACCTTTGGAATTGACCAATGCTGCAACCTTCCAACAGATGATAAATGAATTGTTCCAAGAGTTCTTGCATCCAAAGCTGATCAAAAGAGCTAGAAGCAAAAGCCATCTGCTGGCCTTGTGCCTGATATGATTACTTATAAGAAATAGGAAGATGACATGAAGCTTTGTAGAGCTTGGGAGAAAGTTCGTGACCAGACCGCTCTATTTTTCTTCTGATCCAGGTGCTAAAACAAATTTTATTTCTCCTGAGTTAGCAGGTAAGCTTGGTATATGCCCAGAAGAAATGGGTTCACTTGCGCAAGCAGATGTGGCTGCTACAGGGCTGAGTACATACTACATCCATCACTCCGATCATTGGGAAGCTCTGCCTTCATATCCAGAGTTATGTTGACACTGAAGAATTTTACATTATGCCTCTGAATGGTTGTGACGTGCTTTTGGGCATTCCATGGTGTTATCATCTTTGGGCTATTGTTGATACCTTCAATAAAACAATTACCCTGACTCACAGTGAAAAGACTCAAAGGATAGTCCATTCCGGTCGTATCTGCTTCTGCAATTAGTTCAGTAATGCAAAAACATATTTCTGCGTATTTGATTTTTTCCAAATAAAAAAGAGAGAGAAGACAATCAGCTGTCTCTTTCTGGTTTGGATAAAGAGCGGACAGATTTCTTGTTTCAGTTTCAAGATTGTTTTTCTGAGTCTTTACCGGGGGAGTGATATCTAGAGGTTGCTTGGTGACACTTTTAGTCTCACCCGAGGTATCGTTTGCTGACCGTAAATCTGCTGCAAGACTTCTGGATCAGTGTACTAGTCATTGTAAGCTTCTGTTTATATATCTGGAATGGTTGGTTATCTCAAGCTCTACCAAGCCATACCTTGTATATATTTTCTGATTTTTCTACGTTGCTTATGCATTTTTGATGTTTCAAGCACATATCTGAACGGGTACCTGTTATATTGGCCGAGTCTGCCACTCAATATTTTCATTTTTTTGATTTGTGTGCTTGCTGTTTTGAACCAGCACACGAGGATGTTTGCTGTGTTTCAAGAGGGGTGTCTGTCACGGGGACGTGAATTCCTAATTTTTAGGAATTTAGGGTGATTGACCTGGCCTCAAATTGATTAAAATTATAAAGGACACTTCAATGCAATTAATTCGATGGGCCAAGGCAAATGATCTGGGGGTTAGAGAGGGGTAAAAATCCAGTGACTTGCAGGGAAAGCAAAGGCAGCTATTCTTGACTCAAGTGGATTGGGGGTTACGTTAGGGCTGGTTCAGCTCCGACTCAGATCATAATCTCGTTTTTCTTGCTTTCCACCTGTCCACACACCTTCCAGGAGCTAGTTTCTTTGATCTGCCACCAGCCAGGAGCCTTGCCAGGTCCTAGCTTGCAAAAATGCCCTTCCCAGGAGCAATTCTATGAAATCGTAGTTCACCAGGGGCGTGTTCAGAGCTGGTTGCTGATTCGCAATTCTCCAGAGGGCCTCCTTGAACAGGCGTTTCCTGTTTGCACACTCTTCTAGGGCTGTTTCAGCTTCCAGGCTGGGCGTTTCATTGCTTTGTATGCTCCCGGGGCTGGTATAGATGAATTGCAGTTTGCAGGAGCCTGCTAGGGCTGTTTGGTTGATTCGCAATTTGCCAGGAGCTCTCCTGGCTAGTCGGCTTCAGTTGTGCACCCTTCTAGGCTGCCTCGGTGCCTTCCAGCAGGACGACCATCTGATTTCATCTGCCAAGAGCCATCTAGGGCATCCAGGCTTGGCAATTTTTCTCTAGTAGGCTTTCAGGCTTGCTTCTGTTGATTTTTATGTGCCTAAGTGCTAGAGAACTGGTCTAGGGAAATTCGTTTTCATGCTTGCTGCTGTTCCAGGGTTTCTCAAACCTTCAGATCTCTCCTACTGCCTCAGAATCTTCAGATCCTATTGCCTTGTTATAGCTAGCCTTTTTGTGTATGAGGAATAGAGGGCTGGTTGTTTTGTTGGTCTTTGTTCAGCCAGGACTCCCGCGAAGGGTGTCAAAGCTGCTAGGATAGACTTGGATGATTTCTCTCCTGCTAGGACTCCCTTGAAGGGTATCAGAGCTGCCAGGTTAGAACAATCAGCCATTATCGGAAGAAAGGCTACCATGGGATATTGCACTGGACTGGGATGCCTTTCTGAGACTGAAACTGATGCATAGCAGGACGAAAGTGTTTGTGAACGGATTATTCAGTTGGCTGATTTTGGGCTGATACACGACAATGCTTTTTTGGTGTATTTGGATGCCTTTTGAATAAATGATAAAGAAATACTAAGTTACGGGCCAATCTTTTGTTCGGTGCAGGACAAGGGCAATCTAACTCTTAGGGGTTTTGTTCTAAGTTGTTTTAGTTTGCTGTGGAAAGTTCTAAATGGCTGGAAATGAAGTATTTGCTGGTTATTATCTGTTCACTACCCTTGGGAGATTCCGAAGGCCTTTTCAGTTTCTGTTTCTTCTGAGGAGTATCCGGAGATTTCACTTCTCCCGTGCTAGAAGCTGAGTTAAAGAACTTTCTCTTGTTCTTGCCCGGGCCCTCAGGTGTAGTTAACTTCTTGGTCGAGGCCATGGTATCATTATAAATGCAGGAAAATGAATGGCCTCCTTCAAGGTAGAGCTTTTATTATTCTTGTCTTGCAATCTATAGGAATTGGGTAATCCAGCTACAAAGAAACCCAAGAGGGTAACATGATCCATCTTTGTAGCATGGGTCTGCAGATCTTGAAATTTCTGTTGGTCATATCTAGAGCCTTGAACTTGGCCACGATATCATAATCATCTTCCTTTTTTAGGAATCCAGTTCTAAAAGCTTCTTCGAACTTTGCTCAAGTGGATGGCTGAGGCCTCAATTCCTTCCATCGGAGGAGAGCCTTTCTGGCCAGGTATCCAACTGCTAACTGGATTCGCTTGTCCTAAG
The DNA here is from genome assembly GCF_047967505.1 of Dipteris shenzhenensis. Lineage (NCBI taxonomy): Eukaryota > Viridiplantae > Streptophyta > Polypodiopsida > Gleicheniales > Dipteridaceae > Dipteris > Dipteris shenzhenensis. The sequence goes on along the minus strand of NC_141598.1, from coordinate 36,478,766 downwards.
GGTAGGGGTGAAAGTTGAAGTGGACTTGCCATTTGTGAAGCCAAGTGTCCACTACTTCTACTTGCGATCTTTTTGTTCCCTAGAAAATTGAGCTAGGTTTATGTTTGGTCCAAGAACAAAAGCCATCGCATCCATGTGAGTCAGAGTGTGAAGTTGAGTTAGCATAGCAGCGATTTGCTGGAACAATTGCTATGATTTGAGTTCAGGAGCGCAAACTTTTCACCTCTGGGATTTCTAAACCAAAACCTCCACCTTGAGCCTCTTCTCCAAAACAAAACGCATCTCCTACCACGAAAATTCACCTTCTAGACACCCTCTAAAATCGCATGCCATCTTTCCTCAAATTTATCCCTCCCTCTCCAATGAATTGGCAAATATCCCTTCCTATTTGGCACCAATTAAACTAGTACACGTCTTTCCACAAACAGAGATCACTCCATTCCTTTCTACTGACGAAATTGAGTAGTTCCTAGCCAAAGTAGTGCAAAAAACGAAATTTGCACCTATCTAGAACATCCAAGCAAATTGCTATCACCTACAGAAATTTGTCGTCCGAGAGTGGCTCTGATACTAACTGACACGTCCACGATCGCTCCTGGGAATTCGGATCTACACACAAGCACGAACAACTGATCATAGAACCACAAAAAGAGGTGCAGACATGCTCACCACCCAACCATGATGCTCATGGGTCTAGGACCTGTCGAATCCAAGCATCCCTCCGAGCCACAGGTTGGGCTACTGGCACGATCATCTACATCCAACCAGTCCACAACCATCTTGGCATCCCATACCACCAGGAGGTGCCCATAGGGCCTCAGGACTGCGTTGGAAACGTAGTTGCTAGGGAACGCCATTTCATAGCTATGGAATGTTGGAACGGCGTTCTCTTCATTGAGCTTGTAGCAAACGCATGTGGAACGTTTGCTCTATGGAACGGCTATGGAACGCTCCACAGCCCCTGTGGAATGTCTTCCTAAGCTGTTCCCTGCATGCAGATCCCGATTTGGGACAAATCATGTATTCCTAATCTAATCGGCATGATTCGCCGCTCTGTGTGTTCACGGCTTGTAGGCGACTTGTGTGTTCGCCGCTTCGACCTTCAATCTAATCTGCGTGTTCGCTGCTTGACTTGCAAGGCTGCATGCGCTACACAACAGCCTAGCCTACGCTACGCACAGCTAGCCTAGAGGCTAGCCTACGCATAGCTAGCCTACAATAGCCTACCACATGCAAGCATTCCAACGCACACAAGTGACGGGCCACGACACAAGTCAAACAACCACGCTAACGGCTAACTCCAAATGCATACACAGGTGAAAGCTACGCAAAAGCAGAGTTCCAGCTTGATGTTAGAGGATGGGCCTTGGCAGCTATGCTAGCTTGTACAACCTGTAGACAACAGGCTGTCGCGCTCAACGACCAAAGCTGAGCTGAGCTGAGTGATAGAGTGAGAGGGAGATAGAGTAGGGAGTAGAGAGACTCACTGCACACACACAATAGTGGGGATAATCACAATGAGTAAGTGGTACCTCCCCAAGTACACACATATATATTATGGATAAGGTAGTAACCCTTAAGTACATCTAAGTACAAATGTGTACTTAGTGTACTTAAGTGTCCTACACTAAAGTACAACATAAAGTACTATTTACATAGGGTGGCCAGTGCCTTTACCCCAACAACCTCCCACTTAAAGGCAGTGTGCCCTCAAGGAGAGAAAGAATATTGGCCTCAACCAATACCCATAAGAGATCTGCAGTGTGCAAACCTCTCTGCAGCTAACCCTTTGGTTAACAAATCTGCCGGATTGTCATCTGTATGCACCTTAACAAGCTTAATTTGCTTGTTTTCAAGCACCTCCCTGATAAAGTGATATTTCACATCTATGTGCTTCGTCTTTGCATGAAAGACAGGATTACGTGCCAACTGTATGGCACTCTGACTGTCACAATGCAACAATGGAATCTCCAATGGATAACCCAAATCTGCCACTAACCGAGATAGCCATATAGCCTCCTTGCATGCCTCAGTGGCTGCAATGTATTCTGCTTCTGTGGTAGACAATGCAACGCATTGCTGCATTCTAGATACCCACGATACTGCACCTCCAGTGAAAGTGAAAACGTATCCGGTAGTAGACTTCCGGGTATCAGGGTGACCGGCATAATCAGAGTCTGTATAACCTTGCACTTTTGCATCTTGACTGCCGAAACATATACACAAGTCCTGTGTACCCTTCAGGTATCTCATGACACCTTTTACTGCATTCCAATGCTTTTTGCCAGGTTTAGCCATGTATCTGCTAACCACTCCCACTGCAAACGCAATATCGGGCCTGGTTGCAACCATAGCATACATGAGACTGCCACATGCTGATGCATACGGAATCTTTAACATCTCAGCTTTTTCAGCATCTGTCTGAGGGCTGTCCAAAGCACTGATTTTCACATAAGGAGGAAATGGAGTACCAATACTCTTCCCCCCCTCCATGTGAAATCTCTGCAAGACCTTGCCAATATATTCCTTCTGAGACAAGTATAGCAACCGCTTTTCCCGATCCCGAAGTATCCGCATACCCAATATATGGTTGGCATCACCAAGATCTTTCATATCAAAGGTCTGGTGCAATCTCTTTTTCAAGGCATTCATCTCATTATGAGATTTTCCAGCAATTAACATGTCATCCACATACAAAATGAGGATAAGTAAACTGCCATCTGAAGCTTTCTTGGTATACAAGCAGTGATCAATGTCACTTCTCCTGTAACCCTGGGTTCGCATGAATGTATCAAACTTATGATACCATTCCCTGGGTGCCTGCTTTAGACCATAGAGACTTTTCTTTAGTTTGCATACAAGCTTCTCTTTTCCCTTCACTGTAAAACCCTCTGGCTGCTGCATAAAAATTTCCTCATGTAAATCACCATGAAGAAATGCTGTCTTGACATCCATTTGGACCAAGTCCATATGTGCATGTGCAACCAATGCTAATACAGTTCTGAGTGTTGTCATCTTAACAACAGGAGAGAATATCTCGTCAAAGTCAACACCATATTCCTGCTTGAACCCCTTGGCAACCAGTCTGGCTTTATGCCTTGGCTTTTCACCAGGTGTGACCTTAAGTCGATAAACCTATTTGCATGGCAGTACCTTCTTACCAGTAGGCAAGGATACCAATTCCCAAGTGCCATTCTTGTGAAGGCTGTCCATTTCAGCCTTCATAGCAAGATCCCATTGAACCTTGTTTGCCCTCTGCCTAGCCTCTCTGTAGCATGAAGGCTCTCCACAATCAGTGAGCATCAAATAATCAATGCCTGGAACAAATCTTTCTGGCTGCCGCGTCGGTCTAGATGACCTTCTAACCCAATGACCATCGTCTTGAGGTGGCTGTCCAGCCTGTTCATCACCCTGATAAGGTGGCTGTCCCATGTCTCCTGGCTGCATTTGCATGTCAGGAAGATCACCTAACTGTGCTTCATCCATTGGGATGTCTTCTGCCATACCTGGCTGTCCATTAGGACCTGCTGCAGCATCATTTAATGGCTGGTTATGCTGCTGTTGTGGCTGATTTACAGCCTGTTCGTGTTGCCCATGATGCCTGTTATCATCAATAGTTACTTTTAAAGGTCCCTGCTGTACAACAGGTTCCTTGAACATGATGGTTTCATCAAACACGACATCATTGCTGCGTATAAGTTTTCTGTTCTTGGGATCCCAAATCCTGTAGCCCATCTCACCTTTGTCACCGTAACCTAGGAATATGCATTTAAGAGACTTTGGATCCAGTTTAGTTCTGTCCTCCCTGCGTACATGCACATACGCGACACAACCAAAGACCCGTAGGTGTTTGTAAGACGGAGGCTTGCCCGTCCATGCCTGTTCAGGCACACCACCACATAGTCTCTTGTTTGGTGACCTGTTAATAAGGTGCACAGCTGTCTTTACAGCTTCAGCCCAAAATGTGTGGGGCAATGCAGCATGTGACAACATGGATCTGACTTTCTCTTGAATGGTCCTGAACATTTTTTCAGCTGTACCATTCTGTGGAGGATCATATGGTGCAGACAACACCCTTTGAATACCCTTTGCCTCACAGAATTCTTGAAATTCTTTGGACAAATACTCTCCACCATTGTCAGATCGTAAGGCTTTCAGTTTTTTGCCTGTCTCATTTTCGACCAGTGCAACAAACTTAGTGAAAGCCTTGAACGTATCACTCTTCTTTCTGAGAGTGTAAACCCACACTTTGCGGGTGGCGTCATCTATGAATGACAGTATGTACTTTGAACCTCCTAAAGAGAGTGTAGGCATCTCACACACATCTGTATGTACTAGCTCCAAGAGCTGTAATTTCTGATCTGACCTTCTCTTATGAGGTATTTGTACTTGACGACCGTAGAGACAAAACTCACATTTCTGTAAATCTGAATATTTTAGACTCGGCAAGTAACCAAAATGAGCCAATTGCTCCATTCCCTTAATACTCATATGGCCAAGCCGGCTATGCCACAATGAAATCTTTGGCAGCTCGGTGGCATTTACATCAGAATGCGGACAATGTCCAGCATGAAGTGAGTACAAAGTATCAACCTTAGGACCCCTGGCAATAGCCATTGCCCCTTTGCTGATTTTCCATTTCTGACTGCCAAAGGTGGTATGATAACCATCGTCATCCAACAACCCTGTGGAAATCAAGTTTTTCTTCACCTCAGGAACATGCCTGACCCCTTTGAGCATTAACTGCTGGCCATTTTCAAGCACAAGCCTGACATCACCTATGCCAATGATAGAACATGCATGGTTATCACCAAGAAAGACCACTCCCTTTTGCCCTCCTGCATATCTGACAAACAGATTTCTGTAGGATGTCACATGAAAGGAAGCACCTGAATCTATAATCCAGGAAAACATATCTGATCCATCACCAGCATGAAGTGTATGAGCCTCCAGTGAAGAGGTGAAACATATCTCATGTCCACTGTCACTGTCACTAACATAAGTAACATTCAGCTCCTCTTTTTCTTTGCCCTTAGACTTGCCTTGAGTCTTGCCTTCTTTGGCTCTCTGGTCATTCTTCTTTTGAAAACACTTTTTCTCAATATGTCCCTTCTTGCCACAATAGTTGCATACAAGATCACTCTTAGAGCGGGACTTGCTCCTCTCTCTTTCTTTGTCTTTTCCACGTGTTTTGGACCTGCTGCGTGCATTCAAAGCATTTGACTTCCCAATAGCATTGTTCTTTCTGTTCATCTCTTCCTGTAGAAGAGCACTCTCCACATCTGCAAATAACAGAATGGCTTTTGAGTTGCTGGTAGAAGTCCTGAATGTGTCCCATGACTCAGGTAGAGAACATAGGATGAGTGTAGCTTTCAGCTCATCATCGAGCTTCAACCCCTGGTTGATCACCTGGCTGAATATGCTGTTAAACTCAATAATATGAGTGGACATAGCTGTCCCCTCCTTCATTTGAAGACCAACAAGCTTTTTTAGCCAGTAAGCTTTTCCCGTGGCACTTTTCTTGGCATAAGTATCCTCAAGACGTTGCCACATCTCCCACGCAGTAGGTTCATCCCTGATGCCTACAACCAGTGAATCAACAACTGTAAGCATAATGGTCGACCTGGCCAAGCCGTCCATCTTCTCCCACTGCTCATCAGTAACGTTGGAGGGCTTAACACCCTTCTCCTTTATAGGCTTGTACTGGTCCTTCTGCATCAGCACATTGTAGCATTGTGTCCTCCATATGTCGTAATTTTTAGCTCCTTCGAGCTTCTTTATCTGAAACAAGGACGACACATTGCTGCCGGAACTCATGGTAAAGAAAGTAGAGTTTGACTCCCTGTAGTCGTGCAATTAAGCACTAGTCACTCCAAGATAATTCCCCCGCAGCGGAAGTACGATCAAAAAATGAACTTGGTACTGTTTCAGTGGCACAAAACCAACTGAATATTTTTCTCCCACTTGCTGCAGAAACAGTACAGCAAGCTGTTCCTGTCTTTTTTCGCTGGCGAAAGTGCGGTACAGCTGCTTCAAATCGCTCCAGAAAAATCCAGAATTGATATAATAAAAAACAGCAGTACTTTTTGACTTTTTGATAGTCAAATATGGTCAAACCTGCTGTTTGACAGTCCCGGACTGTCAAAAAAAAAAAAACAGTAACTGTAAATCTCTGATTTTTTGATGAAAATCCCTGATTTTAGACCTCCATATGCTTCATAAACTTCCCCCCCAACTGAATTTGCAGTTTGGAAGTAAGGTGGCTCAAAAGCCCTTTGAATGCATGAAGAAAATCAGGGATGTGACCTCCAATATGAGAGATTGACCTTTGACCAAACACTGTAAGTTAAATTTGCACTTTCAAAGCATAATAGTGCTCCACAAGATAGCCTGATGCATGTAGAGTGCTCCCACTTGACAAATTTCCGGTCAGGCTACAAAAGCCCCAAATTTGACTAAAGTCAAACTTGGTCAAAATCGACCAAATCTGTACCAAATGTGATTGTACTTTCAGCAACAAGCTAAAGCATTTGTCACAAGCATAATAGCATCAAAAGCCCCTTGAATTGGCAGCACATTTTGTGCATTGACACAGTAAATGGCATCAACTGCTACTGCTCACACAAGGCGTTTGACTGCAAATCCATTGCAAGTATCAAGTACAGATCTGTCCAATGCATACTCTCAGTGCCACCACTGTGTACAATCACTGGCCAAGTGATAAGACCTGTCTCAACACTGTTTGCGGCATAATGCCTCAGTGCGAGTGTAAGCCCTGCCCCAAATAGAACACCTTGCGTACCTTTGCACGGTACCCTGCCTGCTGGCTGTACTTGTACGGTGTACTTGCTGCTGTACTATGCATTCGATTTTCGTGCAAAACAGTACCTTCGAAATGTTGACAGAGAACTTGTTCCTGCTTTGATTGGAGTGCACGCAGCTGTTGCAAGATATCTTCAGCACATTTTTTTTTTTTAAAAGGGCAAGTAGAGGTTGGCAATGCAAGTGAGGACAAACCCGTTTCCCATCTGGTCATCGTCCAAGAAGGACTACTCGGACTGGTACGATTGGCCTAACGGTCGGAACTTCAATATCATCCACAATCAGCTCAAGAATGTCCTCCATGACTTGGAATGGACCAACGGGACCTCGAGTGGCAGGAGGGGGGGGCTGTTGCATCCGAAGGGAGGTGAGGAGGATCACGCCCAAAGCTGCTCGACCATCCATTTCGAAGTGGGCATCCTTCGTCCAGACTGGATGGACAATGCTACCTACCTTGGCCAACAAGAGGTCGGTGGATTCACTTGTAACGTGTGGACCAAGGCGGACTTCATCGTCTATTGGGAGGACACCGAAACAAGCAGGCCTGTGAAGTGGGTTTTCTCCTCCGGGATGACTGCTCATGTGATGACTTTTGAAGTGGGAGCTGTTCTTGAAGACAGTCAGTGGCAAGCTCCGGCGTATTGCTTCAGTGAACAGAACGGTGAGCGTGCAGCAGGTCGTCTGTTAAAGAGCAGGGTGAAGGATCCGTTGACGAGATGGATGCACGACTTAGAAAGCTCCTTTGGCTTGAACTCACAAAGTCTGTGAGCCGTGAAACCAGCGACGTGCAGCCACGCCCTGCGCCCTGGCAGTCGCGCCGTTCACGCTCTTGCAGCCGCCGCTGCAGCCGCGCCTTTGCGCGTTGCCTATGCTCTTGCAGCCGTTGCAGCCGCCGTTCGCGATCCGCCGCCGTTGCAGTCGTTGCAGCCGCCGTTCGCGATCCGTCCGTCGTTGCAGCCGTTGCAGCCGCCGTTCGCGATCCGTCCGTACGGTTGTACGGACGTCGTACGGCCGTACGGGTCGGTCCGTACGGAAGGGGTAGGCTAGGGAGAGGAGAGAGTGGAAGAGGAGGGAGAGAGCCCGTTGGCTCTGATACCAGTTGATAGAGTGAGAGGGAGATAGAGTAGGGAGTAGAGAGACTCACTGCACACACACAATAGTGGGGATAATCACAATGAGTAAGTGGTACCTCCCCAAGTACACACATATATATTATGGATAAGGTAGTAACCCTTAAGTACATCTAAGTACAAATGTGTACTTAGTGTACTTAAGTGTCCTACACTAAAGTACAACATAAAGTACTATTTACATAGGGTGGCCAGTGCCTTTACCCCAACACTGAGCAGAGAGGAGTTAGGACTTAGGAGTCACTCAAGCCTCAGTGAAGCAACCTGCAGGTACATTACTACAAAAATTCTATACATATGCACATTGACAATGTTGTGTGCAAGTTACTTGACAGCTTGGTCATAATTAATTGCTTGTATGATGTATCAATGCATCAAATATTTGCATATTGTGCAATGTACCAAGTTGATATTTATGGACTTTAATTTGTTGCTTTAACAGTGCACTGTGAGAGCAGCGAACAAGTTACAACAATCAACTTTGAAGTTTGAATTCTCATGGCTCCTCCATGACCTGATGCCCAATCCCCTTTGTGGAAGGAAGTGGACCTCCTAAATTTCGAGGAGTTGCTTGCAGGAGGTTCACGAAAATGGACATGCCGCTATTGTGGGCAGCCAAAAAGTGGCAGTTTAGTGAGAGTGCAAGCTCACTTGTTAGGAGTGCATAACAAAGGCATTAGCATATGTCCTTTAGTGCCAGACAATGCTCTTTTATACTTAAAAGCATTTGCATTGGCAAATGCATCTAAGCATGGAGCTTTTATGCCTGTTGGAAGTGCAGTGTCTACCAGTATTCCAGTGTCAGCTATGCCTTCTGTTTCAGTTGCCACTTCCAGTCTCAGAAAGGGCAAGAGACAAGCTTCCTTAGCTGCCACTTGGCACCAGGGCAGGAAGGCAGAGGTAGATGATGTAGGGGGCGTTTTTTTAAATATCGGTGACATTGCCTTGAATCAAGCCGGCAATCCTTATTTTGTGGATATGGTGAGGGCTATTGCAGCTTTTGGTCCCTCTTACAAACCGCCATCTTATGAAGTCTTGAGAACCAAGATTTTAGAAGGAGAGAAGCAGAGCATAGAGCGGGCTTTGAAGCTTGTCAAAGAGGAATGGAAGACATTTGGTGCTACCTTGATGGGGTGATGGATGGAGTGATACACGTAGTCGATCTATTCAGGGCATAGTTGCATATTGCAGGGGCAAGTCATGCGTCTTGAAGTCCATTGATAACTCGGAGGGTGGAAAGACAGCAGAGAGGTTGGCTGATTTGTGGATTGAATCTATTAATGAGGTGGGGGCTGAACATGCCATTCAATTCATAGCAGATGGGGAGAATTCCTACAGGGCAGTAGGTCGCATTTTGGAGGCACGTTATCCTAAGCTCACTTTTAGTGCTTGCATGGCACATTGCTTGAATAACTTGCTGAAGGACATAGGGAAGCTTGCTTGGGTGCATCCAATTATTGATTTTGCAAAGGATAGTATTGGTTTTATCACACAACACCACTGCATTCTTGCAGTGTATCGTAAGCTTGTCTCCAAAGACCTCTTGAAGTATTTATCATGTTGGAGCGTCTTCTAGAGGTAAAAAATGCTCTAAGGCAGCTTGTTGTGTGTAATGAATGGGAGGCATGGAAGGAATCAAAGAGTGCAAATGCCTTGGAATGCAAGTCTTTATGCGTGGAAGGAATCAAAGAGTGCAAATGCCTTGGAATGCAAGTCTTTATGCTTATCTGATGCCTATTGGGAGGATGTCAATCATATAAAATAGAAGTTATACAATAAGGCTTCACAACCTTTCCCTCTTAACTAAAACATTGAGAATATCGGCCTTTGAATTCCCAAATAGACTCCTAGCTCTAAACCTAGTCAATAGAGCATCAAGGCTATTGTCGTTGTTGGCCAGGGACATGGTTGTTTCTGTCAATGCCATACCTTGAAAATTGGTTCCAAAAGCATTGAGGGCAGCCATGTGGCTCACCAAAATGACCTTGTCAGCATTCCGGTTGATATCAGCATGCATGATCCACTCAGCACTGTCCACATCAATGATCAATCTAAATCTGCAGCATTGTGGTTGCTGCCCTCTTCCTCCTCTTCATCATCTCCATCATGGATGATCTCCATCTTCTTGGTCATCTTCAACATCAACCATGGATGCACCCACCAAAGGCATGATTTGCTGGCCTGCTGCCTTACCATTCTTCTCCTGCCATCCAATGAATTCCTCACGGCTGTACCCAGCATTCATCTTCTGAAGCAAACATAAGTTTGCATGCACAAACACAAGGTCACTTGTCCCAAGTCTGTTCCTCTTCTTTGATGCAATGTGCCCAAAGCTACTCCACAAGTGCTCACAAGGAGAGGAACTTGCTCCTTGACTCAAAATGCGGATAGCCGATTTCAGCAACGAAGGTGTATCAGCCCCATAATCCTCCCACCATAGAGCAGACCCCATAGTATACATGTCCCTTTGTGCATCCTCAAAGCCACACATTCCATATTTCTTCCTAGAATACAGATATACTCCAAGACTCAAGATAATCTCATATGCTTGTGCCTTATCTTTGATGGACTTTGCTTGTGTATGCCAGTTGGCAAGCTATAATGATTAATCTAGATTCTATTATCAATGATTATTCATGAATCATGATTCATCTATAAGATTCAGTATTGAGTTTATGTCTTGAGTCTTGAGTCCTTACTCCAAGCAATTGCAACGTTTTTGAGTGTTGAATTCTAAGTTTAAGCTTTCTAATGTATAGAATAATATGTTCTTTTATGGGTATGGTGACATGGCATTCCCTTCCCGTTCACATTACCTAGTAACTATGGCTGGGAATTTGGGCTATGCTAGAAAGCAGTTGCATGTCCGCAACAGGATCAAAGATCTGCACCAGCAAGGAAGAGCTAGACCTGCGTGAATGAAAAGTGAACCCCTGGGCCCTTATATAAGCTCTTGCTCAGTGCTGCTAAAAATAGCAGGAGCCCTAACTCGTCCATTGCCCTTGCAACCCAACTTGAGAATCGCCTGCCTAGCCCCTAGCCTCCCCAGGCTATCAAAGCTAGTCCTGTGCGCAAACGCACGTCAGATATACGATCCATGCACGTGGCACCTTGATACCCAAACAGTCCACACCTCCGCACACTCCTCTTCAAAGACGCCTCCAAAAAACGGCCCTAAGCTCCACAATTTGTTGGCTCCATGCTCCCTCCACGTCTCGGGTCTCTAGCCAACCGTGGCTCTGATATTACGTGACAGTGCAGTGGAAATTGAACAGAAAAGAGAGAGCAAACCACACCACATACAACCTGAACTGAGTGGAAAGACAGAGAGAGACTGCAAGGGATCAGGAAAAGGGCGAAGAACTGCTGGGCAAACCTCCAATGAATGGTGCACAAGAGATGCTACAAGAGATGCTCCAACAAGTGAGGGAGGGGGCCTATATATAGGCACTCCACCTCCCCCAGTCGGCTGGACAAACAGGCCGACTAGCAGGCCCAATGTAGGCAGAGCCACCTGCTCCATAGGGCCGACCCCCTACAGCATGTGGGGGGCTACTAAACAGGGCTGACCCCCTGCCTGACTGACAGCTCTGTGGGGCCGAATTACTCCTGCCCTATAAAGGGCTGCCACACAGCCATATAGGGGGACTGACCGACCAGGCAGCCTAGGTGACCAGCCAGCAGGTCGGCCCACCTCTGCCCATATATAGCCTGGTAGGGGTGGGGCTGCAGCACCAAAGGGTGGCCACACTGGCCTGCCCAATGCGCCTCCATAGGGGCTGCCACGTTTTAGCAATTAGCTGCAAGGGCCCCAAACAGCCGTGATGTGGACTGCACCTCTCCTTCTGGGAACACCTGCCATGTAGTGCACCTAGGCAGCCTACCAATGCACCCCATCGCGCTGCGAGCCATGGGCTGAACTGTGCCTGACGGTCCTGTACAGACAACCCCCAGGTGGGGCCGCAGATCTGCCCTCTACCCTACTCTACACTGCTTCACAAGGGGCGGGCACACCCACAACAAAGGCCCTCACTCATGACCTAACCTAAGCAGGGTACACCAGAAGATGCTGACCTCCAACAGGAGCAAGGGGGAGAGGGAGTAGCAAGTGAGGAGGAGAGAGAGGGGAATTTATTTCTTACTGACCTCTTCTCCTATTACATCATGCATGAATGACAAGGTTACATTTCGTAACCTATGTTTTGAGTATGCTTTGGAACAACGAATTTTTGACGCAACTTTTATCCTTTACCTCAGCTACGCTTTGCAATTAGTACCCCAGTATAATCTGATTGACAATACTGGTGTACATTTATTGCATTTAGTTAGATTTTGTGAAGCTTAAGTTTCAGAATTAAGTTGGCCTTCTGATTGAGATGTACGGTCCACTCTAGAAAGATGTAGCTAGCATTTGAAGAAATTTTATTTCTCTAAGCTTCCAAAAGATAGAATTACTTCCTGGATAATGAGCTTATCAAATTAGGCATTTAAATGCTCGCATTATGATGGGTGGAAGTGTTTGTCTGCATTGCTGTATTGAGGGAAAATTAAGTCTTATGTAGTTTGTACCAAGCCATGTTTGGATATTGCTATAGTAAATAGTTTCTCCTCTGGCAGGCGTCATTCAAGTCCCAGCATACAAGTATGAATAGGTTGAGTCACTTAGATGTCTTCTATACTTGCATGCCTTTCAGGTATTAATGAAGAATATCTAAACGGGGCATTGTTGCAATGGCGGGCCTGGAAGTGGCTCTGAATTCCATGATGCAAGAGCATGCTCAACGTACTTTACAATTAAAAGACCGTGCTGGTAAGCCTCACAGATTTTCTGTACCCCAAGACTTTTGGCATCTAACTACTTGCGTATGAGATCTGTACTGTACTTTCTCACTAGGGGGTTTATGTACATTTATCGTGAAAACTGAAAGACTCTGGATTGCATGAACATGTTCTTAATGGCCATTCTATGAAAGGGTTCCTCTTATGATATTGTCTTATGGATTCATTTGAATGAAGTCTGAAGCTTTGAAACGAGACTGATTTGCTGTTATTCCAGATACAAGGGGTCCCAGTGAGTTTTTTGTGTCCGATGTTCTACTATGAAGTTAGAGGCATGGTGTATTGGATTTTATACAAGTTTAGCAAAAGAAAAAGATGGCTATTGTGGAGGCGCCAGTAGGATGGGGAACTAAGTTATTGAGAGTGAGAATAATGGACACTCCCACCTACATGAACAATTGAAACCCGTCCAGCAAAACCAAAACCCCCCCCCCCCTTTCTTCAAATCACGCACACATTCACACAATTTGAAAGAAATGTAATTACTTGGAAAACAAGCATGCAAAATAACGTGTGATTGAGGATGAGAGTATGGATTCTGCAACAATGTATGGATGAGTTCCAGGGGATTGAGAGGGAAATGCCAAAAAGCATGAGTGGATGATGCGATGGCATGCACTTAATGCTATTAATGAAATGCTAGTGTATGGATGTATATGTACTACATTGTTCCTTTTGCAAATATAATTTGAATTTTGATCAGTAATCTCCAACCATATGCATGCATGCCAATGCTCTAGGTGCCATCGATTGCGAAGCAGCAGATGATTGAGAAACTGCACAGGAGACCAGCCCACTAGTGATATGGAGGACATAGATCACGTAAATCTGTGAGCCTTTGCAATCATTCTCTACATGGAAGCGATGTGCAATGGAGCAACTGATTACAAATGTAATTGTTGCTGTTGTGTGGGAACGGGGCCTTCAATTCTTGTTTGTCGAACAAGACTGTTAGAAAAGATCACTCACCCATGTTTGATGGAGTCGACCCATCCCGTACCTCGCTTCCCTGTGACACTCTGATTCTTGGGGCTCCCGAAGGAGTATGTATAGGTCCATTCTCTACTCCATTCGGGGAGCCATTGGCACGGTGTTGGAGCCGCCTCCTCAGATGGACGCTTCAGTGGTTGCAGTCCCAAAGCTCAGGTTGATTGTGGAGTGTCCCTCTCCCGGAGGAGATCCTTCTAGAGACACTAGATGGTGGTGAGTTCAAACAGCAGATAGTGATTTCAGGTTGGCTGTGGCAGTGTTTACGGTGCAGGTGGATGTGACACTTGGCCGGGGATTGTAGGAGAGGTCAGTGCAGGGATTCCCCTCGGCTGCGCCCTGAGCAGCGGGCTGCTCGCTCAGAGGGAGTGCAGCATGGGACAGGTCAGTGGATGGAGTCCTGGACACCTTGGGTAGAGCCTTCTGGAGGGGCTAGGACTAGGGTGAAGCAGAAGAAACGCAGCAAAAATGCCTTAGAGTAGCGAAGAAGACGGGCCAGGCAGCGAGAACGAAGAAGGACAAAGCGTGAGGCCACTCCTCAGCCGCAAGGGAAATATGCTCCTCCCCAGCCTTAAGGGGAAGTAGGTAGAGTTGATAACCCCCGTGCAAAGGAGGTTGCTCAGGCAGTCCCACTGGCTTCAATAGGCCAGGATCCTCAGGAGCCGACCGGCAACAGGATCAAAGGGCTTCAGCAATGTCAGTGTCAGCTTATCCTGGGACTTCTTCCCTCGTGCCTCCAACGCCTTGACAACTCCCGCTTCAGCCCCCCTTCCCCCCTGCAGCCTCCCTTCCATCCTTCTTCCCTCCTCCCCCCTCCACCTCCTCCTCCCCTCCCTCCTGTTGCGGGCACCCTCACCACTTGCCCTCGAGTTGTCAGCTCTCCCTCTCCCCCCACTCCCCCTCTCGCTGAGGTAGGGCTAGCAGTTTCTTCCTCATCTTCTTGTCCCCCTCTGCCCCAGACCCAAAGCCTCAGGGTAAGAGCCCCTCCCCCCCCCCCCCCCCCCCTTTTTCTCAGGCTGTGGCCTTCTCGACGCAGTCTTAGACTCTTAGTCTTCTGCTCCTCTGCAGGGGACAGCCTCATCGCAAAAGGCCTCTCTAGGAGACTCATCTCAGATTTCAGGTCTGATGCCTCACCTTGGTAAGCAAAGTAAGCCTTTGCCTAGAGACTTTTACAGGATTGGTCCCTGGAACTACCAGGAGATACCCAATGCATACCCCCTTACTTTGGAGATGACGGTTATGATTTTGCAGCCCTGCAAAGGGGGCTCGATTGGGGTGATAGATTCTCTCACTCGCCCCTTCTGGGGTTCAATTTTGCCTCAACGGGGAAGGAAAGGTGGACTCCTGTCTTGTTTGATCGAATGATGAAGGATCAGATTTGTAGCATGATGGAGGAGTGGATGGGCCCACATTGGGTAGACATTTGACTCAACCATGGCAACTCGGCTACTTTCTAGCTAGGTTTCTCCCTTGAGACACCTAGCATAGGTTATGCCACGGGCATCATTCGCCTTGGATTGGAGATGCATTACTCACAGGTCCCGCATTAGTCTCTACACCAGTGTGCAGCCAAACTGGGGATTGAGGTGTCCTTCATGATACAGTGGGCCCTCAAGATTGGTGTGGAACCTCTTATGCCTTTGATTCGTCGGATGATGACATTTATGGATCAAGAGCTTTTTGAGGCTTTGCTGGGAGCACGTCTGTACCCATCTCTGGCGGGCTTTTCAGGAGATCTACGACACATGCTTGCTTCCTCAGTCCTTGAGCAGGGGATGTATTTGTTTGATCCCGAAAGGGGAGGATAGAGCAGACCTGCGCCAGTGGAGGCGGATCACCTTGTTGGACATAGCCTACAAGATCTTAGCTATGGTCTTGAGCCTGCATTTGCGCCCATTCGGTGGACATCATCCATGACACTCATACAGGGTTTGTCCAAGAACACAATATCTTGGATGACACTTTTTGGGAGGCGCTTGATTGGGCCCAGGAGGAGTCTCAGCCTCACTATCCTACTTTGAGATTTCGAGAGGGCGCATGACAGGGTGGAGTGGCCCTTCCTGGAGGGCACTATGTAGCGGTTGGGCTTCTCCGACATGTGGATCAAAGGGGCCTCGGCCCTTTATGCAGGTAGTTCCAGTTAGGTGCTTTTTGGTGGTCACACAGGTGACGCCTTCTCTCTCTCCCGCTCAATTCTGCAGTGCTGCCCCCTCACCCCTTTCTTGTTTCTTTTTATGGCGGAGGCCTTGGGCTATTTTTTGTGCTCATAGGCGGGGACCTCATAGGAAAGAGACTTCCACTTCGCAGCAGGAGCTGTTGCTGGACTCGGAGTTTGGAGACGACACAACACTTTATGTGGAGGGCTCTTCAGAGAGCCCTCCAGAGAGCCTGGAGGCGGTCAGGAGGGCTTTGGCTACGTATTGTACGACTTTGAAACTAGGCCAAATCAATGGGCATACTTACAACCACCGAGGGGGGTTTGGAGATTTGAGATTGGGGAGCGGTCCTTGGTTTAAGATGGATCCCGCGGGGGCAAACAGTGCGGTATCTCGGGTACCATGTGGGCATGGATATCTCAACGGATCAGCAGATAGCCCTGGTCTTGGAGAGTGTGCGGTGCAAGCTTCTCTAAGCTTGCTCGGCCAAATTCTCTCTAGCAGGTAGAGTCCTAGTGGTGAACCAGGTACTCCTCGCAACAGCTTGGTACATAGCCTCTTGTTGGTATTTTCACAGGGGGCTGCATGGGGCAACTAAGGCATTTGGTACGCAGTTTCCTTTGGGCAGGTTCGGATGGCACCCGAAATACCCGAGCCAAGATTGGCATGGCAAACATTGATCTTGCTACTAGCCCAGGGGGGCCTCACCATCATTGATCCCGAGATGCAGAGTAGAGCCCTCTTGGGCAAGTTGATAGTGCGAGGTCTCACTCCAAGCTTGGAGCCCTGGAGGCTCTTGATGTAGTGCGGGCTGCTTAGGAACACCCCCGTATAGGTGGCCAATGGCAGTCGTCTTTTAGGTGAATTTTTTTGTCTGCGCCTCTCATAGGGAAGGGCTCCCCCTTGATGAGAAGCCTGTTTAGAGTCTGGAAGTGCTTGTCGCTTGGTCTTATTAGGGCCGACCCCACTGGCTGGGAGGATTTTGATAGGCAACTGTTGCTATGGCACCCGGACTTTCGGGATCCAGAGTGGCGCATGCTCAGTTAGCGGACGCATATGAGTTGGGCACAGTAGGATAGTGACCGTGCACGCTCTATTGGGACTTGTAGGCAGCTTCCTATGGAGGAGGAGGATAGAGATCAGGTACTTTTGCACATAAGAGGAGCGGAGGCCAAGGTGGCAAAGATAGATGCAACGATACCGGACTCCTAGTGGGAGGGATTGAGTACTAGCTGGACTCTGCACTGTTGGTCTGTTGGTTTGGGAAGTTTTCGTGGACAGGAGTTCCCCTTAGGGTACAGTTCCTCAAGCATACCCTAGGTCACTTCCAACGCAGATTCTAGAGAGTAGGGGAGGGAGGCCTTTTGTTAGCAGAGACAGAGAGCAATCAGTGGGACGAGGAGGCTCTAGATGGGCTTACTTGGCAGAGGCTCAGGATTGTGGGCTGGTTGGGCAAGAATTGGACCATTGACCCAGATGTAGTTCTCTCGGACAGGGCATTGGTACCTGTGGTTATGGGAGGGGTCCTCTCAGGGACATTCGATGGGATCTAGGGGAGTGGTTCTGGCCCGCTCGAGTAGGACACTTTAATAGGGTGGAGGAGGTGTAGGGGAGTGGTTCTGGCCCGCTCGAGTAGGACAATTTAACAGGGTGGAGGAGGTGGGTTTCTTTTCCTACACAACCCGTATCGGTTGCCGCTTGCAGTTGGGGGCAGAGGTGTAGACTCCCTCGAGGGAGCGACATTGGGTCGAGCAGGAGCTTCCCAGAGAGATCATTCCTTGGTTCTGGTCACGTCTTTGGTTCAGCTTGTGATCATGGAAGATTACTGATTTCTTTTGGATGTAGCATAGAGGTGTAGACTCCCTCGAGGGAGCGACATTGGGTCGAGCAGGAGCTTCCCAGAGAGATCATTCCTTGGTTCTGGTCACGTCTTTGGTTCAGCTTGTGATCACGGAAGATTACTGATTTCTTTTGGATGGTTGGAGTAGATGAGGGTGGACAACAGATGCCACTGCTGTACAGATGGAGTGATGTAGACAATTCTTCATTGCCTTTGGGGATGCCGGACATCATAGAGGGTTTGGTCAGCAACTTTGAGAATAGTGGAGAGTACCCAATGCATGGATAGGGACTTGATGTGGGGGATGGTTGCCTGGCTCACAGAGGAGGCACACACATTTTTGAATAGACCCCACCACTCCGGCCTTTCAGATTCATGGTCAGACAGTGACTAGGATTGAGGCACATGGTGCTCCCTGTACCATTGGTAGAGGATAGTGTGTGGGAGACAATGGCTAGCATCGATGCTTGGCATATTTGGGTCGCCCGCTGTAGTTGGGTGATGGGAGGCCAACAGACTACTCTGGCAGCCACTTTAGTTGCCATCTGGCAGGGTATCATCTATACTTTAGGAGTATATGGGAGCGTGGGACTCTAGGGGCTAGAGCGACCGTTGAAAGGCGTCGCGTTTCTGCAAGGCATGGCTTGTAGGCTCCTTCTATGTTCTCATGGAGAGAGGCATTCGTTCGTTGTGTAGTCCGGCATTGTGGTTGTTAGCCCTTGTTCCAGAGACTCTCTAGGCAGTATGCTAGGAGATCAGGAAACAAGTTGGCTCTTTTTAGGCGGCGCTTGTTCTTTTTCCCATGATCAGCACCTTCTTGGTTTTGCTGATTTTTATGGTGGCTTTGGTCAAGTGTTAATAGAAGTTCCTTTTTTCTGGGAAAAAAAAAGATGACCGACCTTGGTATTTTGGATTACTTTTTGGGGATTGAGTTTGATAGGAGGAAGAGAAGACTTTCATCTCTCTGTAAAAGTACTACCAAGAGATTCTTAAGCAGTTTCAAATGGAAGAGTGCAAGGTGGCAATGTTGCCCAGGGAAGTTGGAAACAAACTCAGAAAAAAGATGTTTCTGAGCTGGTGGATTTGACCAAGTACCGACAACTTGTGGGGAGCTTACTCTACATCACGAACACTCATCTCGACATTGCATTCTCAATGGGATTACCTTGCCAGTCCTCATCAAAACCCCAAGAGAATCATTGGCAAGCTTGCTTGTGGGTTTTAAGGTACTTGGAGGGTACCTCAGGATATGTGATCACATACCACATGGGGATTAATTTTTTTGGACATTGTGATTCTGATTGGGTCGGAGATGGGAACACTCGACGTTCCACGACTGGGGGTCATATCCTGGCTTAGTAAGAAGCAGCCCATGGTCGCTCTTTCATCTATGGAGGCAGAGTACAAAGTAGCTTCCATGGCATCATGGAGGCAGAGTACAAAGTGGCTTGCATGGCATCATGCCAGTCTTTATGGCTCACATGGTTCCTTAAAGACATGGAGGTTCTACAAGAGGAATTAGTGGAGATTACCGCGACAACTCACGATGCATTGTGATCATGCTAGACGAAGCAAATCGAGGTTCACTACCACTTCATTAGGGAGCTGATCATGGATGAGTTGATCAAGTAGACTTACTAGTTGTAGCTTGAATGAAGAGAATGTGGACTATTGGTTCGAGACCTTGTCGACGACAGCCTCTCTCGAGCGAGTTCAGGAGGTTTGGTCCCTCGAACTACCCAGATATTTTTGAGGACTACCCACGCCTTGGAGATGAGGGTAGTGATCTTGGAAACTCTATGTTAAGTGAAATAGTTTTGTAGCTTTAGATATTTGAATTGTAGGTAGACCTGCAATAGGTTGGCATTGCTTCTTTTCGCAATGGCCTTTTGGATGGAATCTGGATGTTATAGTGATTCATGAGCAGCCTGGTTTCTCTGGATCTAGGGGCCAGGACTCTATTTTGACTCTTGGTGAGTACACCTCTTGTGTGGCATTTTTATACTTCTTAGTCACTTCCACAAGTTCCTTTGACTACAATGGTTGAGATCTATGCAACCATAGAAGCAGATTTGGCTCTGATATTTGTCAACCTTAGGTTGCTTTGGTCCATGGTTTGAATTCTGTGCAACAAAGGTGGGTTTTCCAATTTTAAGAAGGATCTCTTTGCGAAATGGAGGAGGAAAGACAAGTAGATTCCTAGAAGATTTACTTAAGTCCATATTGAATTCAACTCCTGCATTGGGCCTTCTTCCAGCTTGACCTAGAAAATATCCTCTAATTCTGTGGATCAAGTTGTTCTCCATAAGTTTGTTGCTGGTAGCACCACAATGTATGCACAATCTAAGATGTTCTGAATCTGGGTTTACAAAATGATGTAATTTCTGGGACACGTTAATGCTTCTTCAGAATGCAGGAATTGCCCTGCATTCTTGAAATGCTGAAGAGGCAACACAGCTGCAGATTTTGAGCCGTCCCCATGTGGCATTGATTTCTGCGCCATGCTAAGACCAAAATTAATGCTATTTTCTGTATGACCTTTGTATTTATGAAATGATTGAATGATGCACCACCTAGGGCCTAACACGTGGATACTTTTTATTGATAATTAAAGAGATGCACTGTGCAGAATTTATAATCAGTTTATGGGAACATGCGGCTCCCATCGAAACTTATCTCCTTGAGATTTGACAATAGTCTCAGGAAAATCAAAAGAAGTTGTTATTCTGTGATAGTGAATTTAAATGCCCCTTAATTCTTTTTGTTTCTCAGAGTTATAGCTTTTAGAGTGTCAGTTACATTTATGATAGGGATTTTGTTCCTTTCATCACGTTGCATGTGAGTTGCAAAATGGTGTTGAATTTGCATAAATTG
Organism: Dipteris shenzhenensis; assembly: GCF_047967505.1. Taxonomy (NCBI): domain Eukaryota; kingdom Viridiplantae; phylum Streptophyta; class Polypodiopsida; order Gleicheniales; family Dipteridaceae; genus Dipteris; species Dipteris shenzhenensis. The sequence goes on along the minus strand of NC_141598.1, from coordinate 36,458,118 downwards.
GCGAAAGAATGGACAATACTGCATTGTTACGTAGTATGTTTCCTGTGGCAACTGAATATAAATATCCAACAGAAAATCAGTCAGTTACAAAAGGAACTGGTGGACGGATGTAGTTTTTACAGTCAGTTGACACTTCCGCAAATAAGGAAATGGGCAATACCTCCGGCTGAAGGTAAACAGTTAACAGAAAACGAGTCAGTAACAGGAGGAACTGGTGAAAGAACGTAGTTTGTGCTTGACTTCTGATGTCTTGTTCTTTTTCCAAAACAGAGAAAGCAAAGAAGGACGCCTTGGCAGCAGCCGCTCTTGTTTCAGATATTTTAGTGGACACTCTGAATGGAGATGTGCAAAAGTGTTTTATCAACGAAAAACGGATTGCAATAGAAGCTCAGGCTTTAGCTGCAACTGTGCAGCGGTTTGTAAAGCAGACTAATCAATGGCTCAGGGTAGTAAACAGCTTTGATGTGGCTTTAAAGGTGGGTTTATTTTCAAGCCATAAGAACTACTTGTTTACATGGATACGTTATTTTACAAATCTGATTTTGATCACTAAGTGTTTGTCTCGTATGTATGTGTAGAAGAATACTGTTCCATTAATTGCTTTAGGGTTAGTAAGTTATTAGATTATGGTTGTTAAATAACTTTTTCCTTTTGAGCAGGAAATTGGGGACTTCGAAAATTGGATCAAGGTGATGGAGTATGACTGTGAGAGCATTGCCAGCGCAATGCGACATATCTCTCTTGTTTCAGGAAGGCCTTCATACACTTGAGTCACGTGTTGGACAGGATTTCTCATCCAAAGGAGAGAATTGTGCACAGATAGAACATTGGAAGAGCAAAGTGCAGGTTTGTGCACAGAAATCTGATCTGTACAGAAGATAACACACGATTTTGAACAGAAGGATATCGATAATGAAGGCATGTCACTAGTTTCTATATTATCTGCAAAAGACAGCTGAAATAAATGTTGGCTTCGTTCAATATTAATTTTGGCAAGCAATGTCAAGCATGTCTCTATAATTTGGAGTTCAAGAAACCAAGAGTATCGTAAAGATGACATAAAGGGCACCGGAATTTGTGCTTTAGCACATCTACATAAGCCCTTCATTCTCCCAGTTCCATATTTTAGTGCAGTAAGGTAATCAGGTGCTGCACAAGGCCTTTCACATTTCTCACCATTCCTAATCGTCTTGGAAAATATTGCATGAAGGGCGTGCTAGGTGGATTGCTGCTGTCTTTTAGCAAAGTGGCTGTATGCTTCGAGTGCGCTTGTGCTTTCTCCCCTTCCTTTCATATTCATTGTCTTTCTTTGTTACTTTTATTGCGTGTGAGAAAGGACTTGGAAAATGACTGATAACACTTTATATGGAACAAAATCCTACCACGTTTCCAAACTTCATTTCAGAAGTATATAGACACGGCTCTGATTATGGGTGGAATCTATGTATGATTAGCACTAAATCTAAATGAAAGTTGTGACTAATTATTGTTCAATTTCAATTCTGTACATGTTCTCTTAAACACATCAAATAAGGTAGACCTGATTTCGAGGTATAGTTCTTTTTTGTGTAGCCAACATATACCTTCCACTCTCGTGAAATATGAGAAGTTGACCAAGTTAATAAGTCTTCAAGCATCGTTATTGGGAAGTTAACGATGTTTTAGAAAACTCTAGCATGTCTATAGTCCATTGAGCAAGTATGTACAACATTTGAAGTGAGGTAGAAGTAAAAGAAAAGTAAGGAGAAATAATGAGACCTAAGACAAGGTTTGAGAGAGAAAATTTTAAAAAGCTCTTAGGATTATTGCTTTTGGTGGTGCTATAGAGCCATAGGCTAGTCCTCTAGATCTTTGTTAAAGTGAGAGAGCTCACACATTAGTTGCAAAAGTCGCAAAGAGGTCACACACACGTCATACAAGTGTTCGACAAAATCTACACAAGATTTTGCTAGGTGTAGTGGGCCAATTCCTTCTTCCTTTTTGATTGTTTCTTCCCTTTCTATCTTCTTTTAAACTTAACTTTCATTCACTTTCGTGCTCCTAACATTTTGAAGAAGTGCACCTTAGGGATTTTTAGGAAGAACTTGTATGGTCTTAGGTTGGTGCTTTCCAACACTTTAAGGAACTTGCAAGAGTGTACGAATCGATTGAGCTCAAGATATAAGGGGTCATGAAGTTCAAATTTGATACTTTTGTAAACTATCTTTGTGAACCACTTGTATAATCTATTTTGCAAATTGACTCTCTTATTGTGAACTTTGTCGAGAGACGCTCATAACTAGCACGATCCCACACTTTATAGCTTATGTCTATTATAATTGAGCATTTTTGTCACTTGATCTAACTTTGATCATGCATAGGACGTGCTAGCATTCGTCATCCCATTTGATTAGATCATCTAAATCAATAACTAGATGTGCAACGTGCAACTATGCCATCGAAAATGCCCCATAATTTCTTCAAACCAGATATATTTCATTTTCCACAGTTAATGTCATCAAGTTTGCTATTGTGATCCAAGAAAAATGATGTCTTTTTTGCCATAGTTCATAGATTGAAAATAGTCTGAATTGGTGCCTTTTATTAGAAGTAAGGGTGAGTGAGAAAGAAAGAAAGAAAGAAAGAAAGGAAGTTTATTAAAGTCTTCGAAAGACCGATGGGTCTATGAGATTGTGAAAAACTTGATACAATGAGTTGTGGTAGTGGAGCTACTAAATGAGCATCCACACCAATGCAGAATGCAAAAAAATGCAAAATGGCAGTACTAATTCCTAAGTACAACATAGTCATATCTTGACTATATATATCAACCTCAGCATCATCGTCGACATCATCATAACCATCATCATCGTCATCAGCAGTAGCTAGACATCAGGATGGATGAGGTTGTGAAAGTGGAGGCATGAGGTCAGCAATAGAGCATTGTTGCCCCCCCAAGGGTGCAGTCTTGGTACGTCTCTTGGTCGTAGCTCTGTGTCTAACCAAGGCCACTGTGATCCCCGCCGGTCGGGCTTCGACCCTAAACAAGCAGGGGATGTCCCTAAGTATGCTTTGTGAGTCAACCCTCTGTTTGAGCTGTCGGGTCACAGGCTCCGAGTCACGGTCATGTTGAGGTCTCACCTCGTGGGGGTCTATGTGATCTAGCTGAAAGAACTCCGTGATAGAGCTTTGAGAGGTATCAGTCGAGGAAGAGGTTTGCTCCTATCTTTGTGCTCGGAGTATCCTATCGCGGTGTTTGAGCACCTCATGAATGAAACCAACCAAACATCGTTGGTCTGGGTAGGAGAGGAAACGGGCCAAAACCCCAAAACTATCTCTGAAGAGGCAGTAGAAACGCCCTCGGATCTCATAGTAAACAGGACACCTGAAGATGGAATGCTCCTCTGTCTCAATCTCCTGCATGTCACACAGTGTGCATATGTGCCTCTCCCTGGGTAACCACTCTGCTTTGCCGCTCTTGATACGAAGTCTGTGTGAAGAGACCCGGAATCGCCCAAGGGAGATCCTCTGTGAGTGGGGTAGGTGAATCTGCGTGTATCCTGGTGGATCAATGAAACCCTCCACTGTGATATGTAAGAAGTGATCTCTGTAGAAGCCCAGCTTCACTGGAAGATCACTCAGGCCCAACCAAGTCCGGAATGTGTGTAGCTGTAGTAGATCCTCATGGATAACCTGGTTGACCTCGTGTGATCGGAGGGGAGAGAAAGGAGCATCCATGCTGTACTGGAAAGGAGGTAGTTTGTCCATGTGGGGCCCTAGTCCTGCAAACCATCTCTCTGTGCGTGCATACTAGCACCTCTAGTCTCCTATTGCTGTAAGTGCCATAGAAGAGGATAGTGCTAGCCATGGTATCCTGCTACGCCCGGATGTGTAATCCACATACTCCCTGACTCGGTACAGATACGTAGTGACCTGAAATGCAGCATCTAGCAGTAATGGGGGTGACCCAAACTCCGCCCGAATGATCTAGTGAGGGACTGATGGCTTACCCCCACTGATCATTCGTGATAACATGAGAACATGTAGCCGCTCCACCCGGTCCACTCTGTATCTGACAAGTCTAGCCCCCAGCATGGACTGCCATACATCCCTGCTGGGCAGACCAAGGAGTCAAAAAGCAACCCTTTGGTCAGTGGATCCTGAAAGTGAGAGCGAAAGCACTGTCTCTCTAGTCTAGCCAATGAAGCATATCCTCTGCTTAGGCGCGCCTGCATCGCGGGTCTCATGGTAAATATGGGTTCGAAAAAGACGACCCCAAGAGACAATTGTGGATTTTGACATTTTCCAATTAATAGTGGTGGAATTAATTTTGATGTTTTGAATGATTTTATTTCATGTCAATGTCAAGTTTTTCCCAAAAAATTTATAATTCTTTTTATTTTTTATATTTAGAACATTTGGGTATATATAGGTTATAAAGTTACTTTAGTTTCAAAGTTTCACTATCATAGCCATAGTTCTCCTAGCTACCAAACTACCATGGATCTGCTAGGTTTGCCTTCCATGATTTCATCTTCCATACTCCATTAATTGATAGAGAGGAGTTATTTCTAGTCTTTGATAAGAGCATAGATGTCCTAGGCACCTACTTGGGAGCCCGAGATGATTTTGAAGACCTCATCAAGTACATGCAAGACTACATCGCGAGTTTTGCATATCAACTTGATGAGTCTACAAAACGATGGGTCCCAATTGTTTATTTGAAGTACTTGTTCAATCAAGAACCTAGGTTCGTGAAGCGTTTAGATCACTTTCGAGCCCAGCTCACACCCCTAGGGTTTAGGGAGGTGGACACTGATGACCTCCTAACATGTGGAGTCGTCGAAAACATAGGAAATAGGTTCCTATCCTGGGAAATGACCTTTATTTTACTTCTCCAGGAGGGACAGATGGAAGAGGAGGCATCGACCTCAAGCCCTGACCTTGCCCCTGCCCTTTCCAATCCTCTTATTTCTGTAGATGAGCCCAACATCTACAATGAAGAGCCCATAGATGAATAAGCTGAGAAGCGGGAAGCTGCATTGGCCCTAGAAGTGCTCCAACGACCTCTTGAACCCCATTCTACTTCTCAAATTCCATCCACCTCGGGCATCACCTTTGTTGACCTCGCAATAATGATATGGTTTCTTGCTCCCCTTCTTGTCGATGGAGAACAATATCTCTTTCTCCATGACATAGAGGTTATGTTTGGTCTCCGAGAGGATGAAGCTCTTGGTGTCCTGTGTGGATACGAGGTGGACACGACTATGCAAGAACTTGGGTTTTTGGGAGCAGATGATTCAATAGAAGAGGTTCTTGCTTTAACACTTGCCCAAATCAAAGATGCAGAGACATCAATCTACTCCGACCTACCTGATGTTCCAAAAGAAGCCTCCACATCTCACTCCAAACAGCAGGAGGCCTTTGGATCCATCCTCATTGACAAAGAGGAAGGGATTGAGCATGACGACTCCATAGTGGTAAGAAACTATGAGCTTTGGATTTCTTCTCTCTTGGTATACTTTTGCTTTAATGGAATTCTAATGTAATGTTGGACTGTTGTAGGAGGCATTTGAGGTCGGCCTATTCTCATCTCGGCAACGCCTTGTTTGCAGTAGCTTCGGCCGAGATCACTCACTGGCACATTACCTTGGCTAAGCAAAAGGGCGCTTTGTGGTTATCCATAAAAAGTTTTCTCCACATGGCACTAATGACCTCATGAAGTGCAAGACCTTGCCATGAGTGATTGGTCATGCTGACATCAATCGCAATGCTAACAAGGTCATTTTGGTGAACCGCATGGCTGCCCTCAATGCCTTTGGAACCAATTTTCAAGGTATGGCATTGACGACAGCAGCCATGTCCCTGACCAACAACGACAATAGCGTTGACTCTCTATCGACTAGGTTTAGAGCTAGGAGTGTATTTGGGAATTCAAAGCCTGATGTTCTCAGTGTTTTAGAGAAGAGAGAAAGGCTCTGAAGCCTTATTGTATAGAAATTTTATTTTATATGAATATAGATATGCTTTTTATATAGTAATCCTTTGTTCGTAAAAATTAGTCTCCCTTCACTAATACTTGGTGCTTATAAGTTGTATTATCATCTTGAATTGTCAATTTCTTTCCCCTCCCTTAGGCATAATTTCACAAATTGAACTAAATATTTAGTAGCATTATAAGGAACATTATCTTTATGTGCTTTTTGAGATCCTTATATATATATATATATATATATATATCCCTGATTTTTACCCGCACATGTACACACACACACACACACACACACACACACACACACACACACACACACACCCTTTTGACACAATCTCCCAACACAACCCATGTATGCTTCCCCCCCCCCCTTCGTACTTCTCAAAAGGAATTCTTTAACCCCCCGTCTTTTAACACACACAAACACACTATAAGCTAAAGCATAAGAGAGAACTTTGAAGACTTGAGCACAAAGAAGATGAGGAGAGAGAAAGAGACCACATGTGATAAGACTATAGCTATACAAAGTTTAGGCACCTTGTATTTCAGTCCATAAGATAGACTCTCTTGGGTCCTTTCAAATAGCTGGACCAAGAGCTCCAATGTGGGTCATACACCACACACATTGTCCACATAATTGTTTACATCCAACACCACATAGTGCAAATAGGCATGCTGCATATGACACCGTCAATGAGGCCCATGACCTTCCATGTGACCCTTACATGTGAACCATGTGTATTAGCCCTAAAAACATGTGTATTAACCCCTAAAAACGTGTATGAACCCCTAGAAACATTATTAGCCCTAAAAACATGTGCAAGACGACAAGAAGAAAGGGCCCTCTTTCGTACACACCACGGATCTCGTGTGCCATACCCTTAGTATTTAAGAGCACTTCCAAAGGATATTCATGTGGATTTGCTACTTGACGAAATAGAGAGAGCAGAGATAGACGAGGGGATGCATATCACAATGGAAGAATGGGAGTATGCTAGGGGATGCATGAGCAAGGTCGGTATATAGAATGTTATGCATAAGTTAGGAGCTTTTAATAATTTAGATTGCTTATTTAATTGATTTTGTCTTCGTGTAGTGTACAATGTTCAATGCTATATGGTGTGAGGGCAAGCATTTTCAAACATAACGGATTGATGATAAGAGAAACACACAAGATTGTGGCATCATTGCTAGCTTTGAGGGGGCCAATGGAGCCATGCATGATTATTGTGGCATAATCCAAGATATTATTAAGCTTGATTTTCGATGCTTCTTTGTATATGTTTTGGATGTAAAGTGGTTTAAGGACGTGGTGGAAAGAAGCCCTAATGCAACAATCAAACGCCATGCAAGTGGCTTTGTAACTATTGACTCCACAAAGTTTTGGCAAAGTAAGAACGACACACTAGTACTACTGCAACAATGTGAACATGTATTGTACACACATATAAAAATACACTTTTAAATATTTGATACCTTTGATGCAAGGAAAATAACATGATCGTATTTGTATTTGAACTAGGTTGTCTATCAACCAATGGTGGATAATAATAGATGGTGGCATGTCATACCTATTACGCCACGTTCCAAAGTGACGTATAGTACATTTATTAATATAGAGCGTATGGAGGATGATCATGGCCATGGAGGTGATGATGACTGTGATACAAGAGAGGAGGATGATCATGAGATACTTTTTATAGATATTGAGGCCATTACCCGTGAGGACGAGCCTACCATTCGTGATGCTGATTTTGATGAGCACCTGAGTAGCACAAGTAGTAGTGGGTTGAATGTATTTATAGATATCAACACTGGTTTGTATTTTGAAGTAGATAGTTTGGAAAGGATTGATCTCATTGAGGATGAGATTGAACTGTAGCCCATCATTGATATTCGCAAAACTATTTTACATATTGTCTCATTCTCCTCACCTCACTTAATCTTTGTATATGTGGCATAGGTTTGCAAAAAAGCATTGATATTTTTGTTAAAATTACGTGCTTTGGTAATCATGGGCAATGTTTGGAAAGCATTGATGTACATTTATGAGGCTGCCCCAAAATCTCATTTTCTATATTCTTTGTTTTGCATCTAAATCTGCATCTAATTAACAGTGTGGATGCACTGGTAGACGCACTAATAAACATGCTAATAGACGTGCTATTACACGCACTATTAGACGCACTAATAAACGCACTAATAGACGCGCTATTAGATGCACTATTAGATGCACCCGTAATTTCTCTATTTGAATGCCTATAGACACGCCCGCTATTTTGCGTGCCTATGAAGTGCATCTATAGTTGCTTTGTGTTATTGCGTGTGTGGGTATGATGGGTCTCGAATGATATTGGTTCTTAACACAATCCTTTGTGAATGACTTTTTTATACACCCCTAGATTTTCAAGTTTTGTTTGTATGTTTTGGCCCCCTCCTCAACTCACGGGAGGAATGTTGGAAATGCGAGCTTCTTAGGTGACTCACAAGTCATCATTCCATGTGGAGCTTTGTCATTTTATGTGATGAAAAAAGCTTTGTTCTTGGACTAAGTTTATGGGGGCTGAAAAGCTTAGAAATGACAGTTATCCCTTGGAGAACTAGAAAAGTGTTAAAATTTCTAGGATCTATGTGTTCAAAGAGAGAGTGAGAGAATGTGGAGAACTAGAAAAGTGTTAAAATTTCTAGGATCTATGTGTTCAAAGAGAGAGTGAGAGAATGTGGAGAACTATAGTCGAACCTAAAGCATAAGAGAGAACTTTGAAGACTTGAGCACAGAGAAGATGAGGAGAGAGAAAGAGACCACATGTGATAAGACTATAACTATATAAAGTTTAGGCACCTTGTTTTCAGTCCATAAGATTGACTCTCTTGGGTCCCTTCAAATAGGACCAAGAGCTCCAATGTGGGTCATACACCACACACTTTGTCCACATACTTGCTTACATCCAACACCACATGGTGCAAATAGGCATTTCTCCTCACCTCACTTCATTTTTGTATATGTGGCATGGGTTTGCAAAAAAGCATTGATATTTTTGTTAAAATTACGTGCTTTGGTAATCATGGGCAATGTTTGGAAAGCATTGATGTAGATTTATCAGGCTACCCCAAAATCTCACTTTTTGTATTCTTTGTTATGCGTCTAAATTTGTGTCTAATTAACAGTGCAGATGCATTGGTAGATGCGCTAATAAACGTGCTATTACACGCACTATTAGACGTGCTAATAGACACACTAATAGATGTGCTATTAGACGCACTATTAGACGTGCTCGTAATTTCTCTATCCGAACAATGCTTATAGACGCGCCCGCTATTTTGTGCGTCTATGAAGCGCATCTATAGTTGCTTTGTGTTGTTGTGTGTGTGGGTACGATGGGTCTCGAATGGTATTAGTTCTTAACACAATCCTCTGTGAATGACTTTTCTATACACCCCTAGATTTTCAAGTTTTGTTTGTATGTTTTGGCCCCCTCCTTAGCTCATGGGAGGAATGTTTGAAATGTGAGCTTCTTAGGTGACTCACAAGTCATCATTCCATGTGGAACTTTGTCATTTTATGTGATGAAGAAAGCTTTGTTCTTGGACTAAGGTTGTGGGGGGTGAAAAGCTTAAAAATGACAGTAATCCCTTGGAGAACTAGAAAAGTGTTAAAATTTCTAGGATCTATGCATTCGAGAATGTGGAGAACTATAGAAGCTAAAGCATAAGAGAGAACTTTGAAAACTTGAGCACAAAGAAGATGAGGAGAGAGAAAGAGACCACATGTGATAAGACTATAGCTATACAAAGTTTAGGCACCTTGTATTTCAGTCCATAAGATAGGCTCTCTTGGGTCCCTTCAAATAGGACTGAGAGCTTAATGTGGGTCATACACCACACACTTTGTCCACATACTTGTTTACATCCAACACCACATAGGGCAAATAGGCATGCTGCATATGACACTGTCAATGAGGCCCATGACCTTCCATGTGACCCTTACATGTGAACCATGTATTAGCCCTAAAAACATGTGTATTAACCCCTAAAAACATGTGTATTAACCCCTAAAAACATTATTAGCCCTATGTGACACTATCAATGAGGTATGCTCCATGTGAAGACTTGAGCACAGAGAAGATGAGGAGAGAGAAAGAGACCACATGTGATAAGACTATAGCTATACCAAGTTTAGGCACTTTGTATTTCAATCCATAAGATAGACTCTCTTGGGTCCCTTCAAATAGGACCAAGAGCTCAATGTGGGTCATACACCACACACTTTGTCCACATACTTGTTTACATTTAGCACCACATAGTGCAAATAGGCATGCTCCATGTGACACCGTTAATGAGGCCCATGACCTTCGATGTGACCCTTACATATGAACCATGTATATACACTCACCCTTCACCTCAGGTTGTGTTTCTAAACCATGATTCTTTCAATAAAAAGGCATGCGACGTGGGCTACCAATGATGTATTAGCTATAGAAGCGATGCATGGAGTTGTGTCTATCCACCAATCAACTTGCGATTTCTATATAAACACAAGCGACTGGACATTTTACAAAAGTTATAGCCAAGAAGATCTCCTTCCTTTTGTGCATGAAGGTGTTATGATGAGAGTCGACCTTTTTTTAATCTAGTTCTGTAGTAGGGCAAGCTATGCTTACTGATATGGTCGTATGGTCCTTAGAGATATGTAGTCTTTCATTGTGAGTACCAACAAACCCAGTAGGGGTGAGCTGCGCATTTGTCCAAAGTCTATGTTCATTGAAGTAATGTAAGGGGGGTCTCACACACGTCCGCCCACAAATCAACGGACGACACCCCCTCCAATTAAATCGGGCACCCACTCCCTGATGTTTTCACATGCGTCCGCTTGCCCAATCTGAAAATATGATGTAAAGTCTGACTCATGGACGGGCGAGCAAAAATTCTTGGGCGGCTTGATCACGGTGCCCAACTGAGTGTCCGAGGAGTGAAGACCAATCTGAGACATTTGCGGGAATCAAATTCGGGACAAACCCTTGCCTAGGAGCCTTACCAGCTGAGCTACCCATATTTGGATGAAACTATTGCAGCAAATTTATTACTTAAACAGTGGATGTCCACCCTCTTGTGAACACAAGCACGGATGGGCCATTAAGGTTTGGTTAAAATGGGGCGGACAAGAATTTTGGGGGTTTCCCTCATGCACGGACATGTGTGCAACCCCCTAGAAACGTGTTCAAGTATCATTTAAAGTTTTGAACGAGTTATATGGTCTAGAATCTAACAACACGGTAGCTCACATGAAATACTTGTCCCAATTAGAGGCATCCAGCCTCCTTCTAAGGCGTTCCGTTGGCACCCTGTCTACTTCGAGCCCTCGAGCGAAGTAAGTCGGCTCTTGCGAGTGGCTTGAATGGCCATTAGGCCACCCTCGAGTCACCTCCATCTCCGTGGAACGAGAATCTGTTGACTTGAGTCTCCCACGCACGTGATAATATGCAGATAATCTGACAGGGCAGCCCAGAATCTCTTTGACTTTGAGATCATCCCGGGATCCACATTGATACCCTCATAGGGAAGCTCACGAGAAATACTACTTGATCTCACAAGGTGAATGATATTCAATCATTCATCAGGCCTTCCCAAGATTAAACAGAGTAAACAAAAAGGAATCGTTGGAAATTGTGTGGAGGAAGAGTGAGGAGAATGGGAGAGAGAGATATTGAGAGGGAGAGAGAGAGAGACAAGGGAGGGTGTTGTAAGAAGACTTGAGGAGATAAATCTGAGTTTGTAGAGAGTGAGACATGACAGAGCAGAGCAGGCACGTCGCGCAAGAGAAATAGAGCTATGGGGAGTTTTGAGTTTCTAAAATCTTGCTGCGCGAGAGTGACAGAGCGAGCTGATCACGAGCAAGAACGTATGGGGAGTTTGAACGTATTCCTTCGTTACGTTCCTGCTGCTGTAGCGGTACTACTCGTAGTTTTATGGGGAATGCCTCTCGCCGCAGGAGCTCAAAGCAACTTCACCAGCAGCGCCAACTTCACCCACCAAGCGAGAGGTGGTAACAATTTCAACAGAACCCATCGCACCCGCGGCCCGGGAACTCCAAGCAACTACAGCAGCGCCTACTTCACCAGCACAGACTACAGTTTTCGTGCAGGCATTTCCGCTCCGGTCTTGACGTCCACGAATCGAAACTACTCTTTGGCATTCCTGAGCATCAACACGAGCGGGATCGCGGTAGCGGACGGTGCAGAGCTCGAAGATGGGTATGTGCTGTGTATTTACACTTGGGTGGATAAAGACGGTGCTGTGCCGTTGTGGAGCGCCAATCTGAAGCACCCGGTGAGCTCGGAGGCGTCGCTGAAGTTCACGGGAGGGGAGGGTGGAGGACTGCTTCTCTACGACGATTGGAACGGTGGTGTTGCTTGGAACGTGAGCGGCGTAGCAGCTGCCATCCTCCATGACTCTGGTAATCTCGTCCTCTTGAATCAGCGCAACGAGTCAATCTGGGAGAGCTTCCAAAACCCCACGAACACCCTCTTGCGCTCCCAGCCCCTCACGCAGGGCATGCAATTGACTAGCAGCTCTTCCCTCTATTCTGCTGTCGTGTATCCCTCTGGGATCGTCTTTTACACCCACCTTCCTCAGCCCCTCCCTTACGTCGTTCTCTCTCTTGCTGGCATCTGGTCTTACTATATCCAGGACCCCCAGGTTAGCCTCTCCACCGCACTTCAGCATCCTTGCCTCGACTCCAATGCCTCTATTACCGCTTTGTTTCGAGGTAAGAACTTCACTATTACATCGTCTCCACCTTGCCCGAATTCCATCACCTGCCTTTTGGAAGGCTCTCAAGGAGGAGATCCAGATTTTATGCGGCTAGATGACGATGGATACTTGCGACCCTATCGAATCAGTCACACCGGCGGGCACCAAGGCACACCACCGATCGACCAGTTAGATGCTCTTTGCGGCTCATACGTTGTTCTCGGGTCGTTAGCAGGAGTTGCTCGTCATTTTAACGCATCTAAAAGCAATCCTAGCTCTTGCGGAGAGTACGCAGTTATTAGCGATGATGATGCTCATTCCTCAGCTTGCAGATGCCCCGTTTCCCCAGCCAATGCACCTTTTGTATCTTTTATCGATTCTAAAGGAGGTTGCAAGCCTGCAGTAACTCTCCCACACTGTACAGACAAGCAGCCGCCCAGCTCCCAGCTGTTTCTGCAAGAATACCCCGGCACAACGATCATTCCCATGCTAGTACCCGGGTGGAAATCTGATCCAGTTTCGCTCCAAGATTGCACCTATCAGTGCCTCTCAAACTGCTCCTGCAACGCTCTGTTTTACCAATACAGCACGTCTTCGTGCGTTGCTGTAGATAAAGTGCTCAATCTCATCCAAGTAAATAATTCTCAGTCCAATGGATCTGATTACTCTGCCTTCCTGAAATTGCTCCCGCTCCCTCCACGTTCTACGTCAAGTAGCCATGTTGCATCCCCTACGCGGTCCAGCAATCGTATACTTGTAGTATTGCTTCTGTCGGTTGGGGGCAGCGTTGTGCTTGTTCTTTCTGTCGCTCTCGCAATTGCACGGTGGAAGAAAAAAAGCCGGACCTTATACTCGGAAACTGAGTCGGACAAGGAAGATGACCAGGTCCTTAGTCTTTTGCCATCCTTACCGCATAGATTCACTTATCAGGAGCTACGGTTGGCAACTCATGGCTTTTCCAAGAAGTTGGGTGTGGGTGGATTTGGATCAGTTTTTTACGGAACTCTCTGGGATGGGAGAAAAGTGGCTGTGAAAAAGCTAGAAACTGTATCTGGAGGACAGAAGCAGTTTCTGGCTGAAGTGGCCACCATTGGCGGAATCAACCATCTCCATATCGTCCGGTTGCAGGGTTTCTGTTCGGAACGCTCTAAGCGACTGCTTGTTTATGAATACATGCCCAATGGCTCCTTGGATCAGTGGCTCTTTGGCCCAGATGCCAACGTGATTTTAGATTGGGAGACCCGTTTCCGTGTGGCTGTGGGAACTGCTCAGGGGATCGCGTATCTGCACGAGGATTGTATCCATCCCATTTTGCACTTCGACATAAAGCCTCAAAATATCTTGCTGGACGAGCATTTCTCCCCCAAAGTGGCCGATTTTGGGTTATCCAGGGAAATGAACAGAGCCATCTCGCGTGTGGAGACGGGAGTAAGAGGGACTCCCGGTTACATAGCGCCGGAGTGGGTGTTGAATTCTGTAGCGAATACAAAATGTGATGTCTACAGCTTCGGAATGTTGCTCTTGGAAATCGTACGAGGGAGGAGGAATATGGAGTTAGCTCTCGTGGGATCTGAGAAGTGGCATTTCCCATCGTGGGTGTCCTTGACAAGGAAAGAAGGAGGAACAGTGACGGAAGTTGTAGACAAGCGATTGGGCGAAGCATACGATCGAGAGCAACTGGAGAGGACAGTCAAGGCTGCATTGTGGTGTGTACAAGAGGATCCTGAGCTGAGGCCGAGAATGAGCGTGGTCGTGATGTGGTTGAAAGGCAGCGAGGAATTCGAAGAACCGCCACTGCTTCCGTCTTGCTTCCGCCGTCGTCCACGTTCCACCATCGATCTGGAGCAGGACTCGTCGTCTTGTGGTAAATCTGTATCAGAGATTACTGTGTCTCCTCGATGATATTCATGCAGTATTTGCTGCTCATTCATTCAAATACACTAATGTGAAACCCGTTCGCCCAATCCACGGTGAAATGTTTCTATATACTTAAGTACCAGAGCTTCATGCATCGCTTTCTCTGCACACGGTGCATAGTCCATCAGAATGGATGCCTCACAGCCCTGAGCCGTGAACAATGAGCTGTGAACATACTTGAAAGAGATCATGGAAGGGTTGCAACTGAGTACTAGATTGTTACCCCTCAAAAAAACAATCGAATGGCCAATATTTCTTACATTTCTCCGATCGTACTCTCTCACACCTCTCCTTAATAGAGAAAACGATTACTGTACTCGATTAGTAACATCATGTTTTTTTTTTTTGGCTAGAAATTAAATTATATTAAAGAAAGAATAAATACAAGAAAGGGAGAAAATACAGCCCTAAAGGGTGTGCTCTAATGCCAAGGTTGGGAATGCGAAAACATCTTCTGGTAACATGTCAAGGAGTTCATGTTGAACCTGACGTACCGAGTCAGGTGGGAGCTCTTTGATGTCTAAAGACCATTAAATTCTGAATCTTCTAGGCCTCACTGACAACTCCTACCCATAGTAAGTGCCAGAGATGCAGTAAGGAGTCGTTCGTCTTGCCTCTATCGCCAAGGATTACTTTCTTCCACGAGGGGAATGTAGATATGCACCCGAGAAAGCCATCTCTCGATTTGTTTCCACAGCCCTTGTATAGTAATACAGCCTTAAAAAAGGTGAAAGTGTGTTTCTAATCCAACATTGCAGAAAGGGCAGCAAGGAGAAATGTCCTTCCACTTATCGACTCTGTCCTTGGTAGAAAAACATGCATGTTAGGAGTCTCCAGAGCATGAAGTTGAGACTATAAGAAGGCATCAAAGACCACACTCTACCCACTCACATGATCCAAACCTCAAGGGAGCGCTTGAGGATTCCATGCCTTCTGAACATCAGCATAAATATTGGCCACTGGACTGGCATGCATATCTTTGCGTGAAGGCGTTGTTAGCTTCTTGCCCCATGCATTCGTCCAACCCCGGAAGTCTAGAGTCCAACTGTATGCATAACTAGTTGGCCAATTGTCTCTCAATCGACCAAGGGTTGTATATTAAGGAACATCTCTTAGTCTGCATGCTGAAAAATCAACAAGATTTACGATCCCATATGGAGAGCCACGAATTCATTCTGCGATCATTCAAACGTCTTGACAATCTTGGGCTACTTGTGACTGCCACAATTTGATTGACAAAGGCCCATATGGAGAGCCACGAATCCATTCTGCGATCATTCAAACGTCTTGACAATCTTGGGCTACTTGTGACTGCCACAATTTGATTGACAAAGGCCCACTTGTTAACCCATATGTTCATCCCCAATGATCTGTCTTCCATCTGCCATGAAGGTCCTTTCCATCTACACTTGGAATTTTTTCCACATGGGGATTCACTTTTGAAGAATCTTTGATTGCCACACTTTTACAAGAAAGTCTGATAGGAGCACTTCTTGCCAGTTGAGTGTGCCATGAGAGAATCCAAGTACCCTTGCTTGCTCTATCCAGTATCTGGCCAGGGCTACCCAAAGCTGTGAAGTATCCAGTTTGAGGACCCATTTGGAGCATAAGAATGACATTTCCACTTAAACGGCTCAACGCCTAACCCGCCAGAGTCCTTAGGAGTAGTTACATAGGATCATGGAAAAGCATGCCATTGTTGACACCATATCATGTCTTTTGCCAACCGATCTATTGCAACAAAGCTGCCTTGTGCAAAGGGAAGGATTGTAGAAGCAAAGACAAGCATCGGGGACAATATATGCTCGAGAACTGTGATCCTACCGAGTAGAGTAACTGGTTTTGTGCGCCATTTGTCGAATGTGGTCGTTACATTTTGGAGCAGCCAATCCATACGTTGTTTCACAGATACTCCGAGCCCTACTGGACAACCAAGATATCGGAAAACCTCACCCACCTTTATATGTGTAAATCCATACTGCGCCAACCAGAGTCTGGCGGATGAACCTAGTGCAAATAAAGAATAGTGATCTTCACAAGATAGCAGCAAAATCCTGATATAACTTTAATAGCTTATCAACATTGCCCTTTTTAACCTTCAAGAAATTGGAGTTATCGTCTGCGAAACATTGAGCAAAAAGGTGTGATCCATCAAGCAGTGGTAGCCCAGATAATGTCCCTCTGTTTATGTGGTGATCAATCTGCTGCAACAGAGGCTCAATGATGATGGCGAATAATACTGGCACGAGTGGACACCCTTGGCAAATGGAGCGTCATCAAGGAAACTCATCATAGAAATATCCATTGTTAGAAACAATGACAGTAGCATTAGTGAAGAGAGATCTTGTCATGTTGCAAAAACCACTCCAAAAGCCAAGCTTGGACATCACCTTGAGAATAAAAGACCAACTAAAGCAACTGTAGGCTTTTTTGAGATCAAGGTTAAGAAGTAGAAATTTCTCATTAGATATCATTCCATGCTAAGTCGCAAGTAACATATTGAGTATGGTATCATGTATGCACCCGAGTCAGTATAAACTTGATGTGTAGAGCCATTGCTTTTGCAAAGATTTTGTAAGCCGCATTCAGCATTGTAAGTGGATGCCAATCATCTGGCTTTGCCCGATTAATGGACTTTGGGATGAGCTTTATGACACTCTGGCTCATAGAGATTGGCAACCATCCTTCCCCCACGCAATTATTTTCCTTCCCTCACGCAATGATTTAGGAGTTCCATTAAATCACTTTTGCAAAGGTCCTAGTAATATTGGAAGAAATCCACAAGAATGCCATCGAGACCAGGAGATTTTTGCCTTGCCTTGAGTTAACAACAAAGTGCAATTCAGCCTCAAAGAATGGTTGTTGAAGCATGAGTGCCTCCTCCTGGGTTATGACTGGGAGTGTATGCTCCAAGAATTGGTCTACTCGAGAATCATAATCGAGAAGCAATGGGGCACGAACCAACAATACTGGATAGATGCTGAGAAACAACTTGAGCAATCTGCCGCTCTTCAGTTACAAGATGTCTGTTACTATCACTCATCATTGCAATATGTTCATGCATTCTCTTCTCTCTAATGTGGTGGAAGAATACCTCTGATAGATAGTCTTCGACATCAAGCCATATGAGCTATGATTGCACTCGGGCTGCTACGAGCTTAGCCTGTTCTAAGGCCCATATCTGCACTTCCAAAGCATTCAACACGAGTGGAAGGAATGGGTCGTGTGGGGAATCCTTCAAAGCCAATTGCAAAGAGTTTCGCAAAGCTGCTAGTGGTGTCCCATGTACACGTTTTTGGTGGGCTTTGAATCTTCCAAAGTTTTTGCATACATGAGTGACTCTTTGTAGACACAATTCCCATTTCCGGACGGGGCACTCCCAATTTTGGGGACACGAAAGCCACGCATGCCTAATTGCTTCATCAAAACAGGAGAACCGAACACACTAGTGTTCATTTTGAAAGGAATTGGTCCTTTAGCTAAAGGTGAACAAGTGGCAAGTTTGGATCAGAAGAGAATAGGCAAGTGACCGGATGAGGTGATCACTTCTCCCTTCGCTCGTGGATCAATCCACCATCCACACTCAGAGATATAAAGCCGATTAAGCCTTGCAGCTCTCCAAGTCAATATGGCTCAATGAGTCATATGCACAGAGTACCCACACCAGTCAACCAATGCATATTCAATAGATAAGAATCCATTCCCGCGTCGATCGAACCCAACATTTCTACCCTGTTCCCATGAGCACTCCCTGAAATCCTCGATGCCTCATTCTGGCAATTCTGGACCCCAATGGAGATGGGATGAACGCTTCTCTACTGGAGCATATAGGGGCTCGACGTGTTGCACGCCAATTTTGCTGGCATCATCCCTAATGACATCGCTCTCTCGCTCGAAATTTTGCTCCATTCTGCCTTCTTCATAGCCACTCCACATGCCAGTCTACCACGGCTCTTTCATCCTACTCTCACTCCCTCTTCAAGCTTCTTCAGAAGTGAACACTTTCCGTATGAAGACTCCAAGCGAGCTTAGAACGACCGGGCGCTGGCTGTGCTTCTTCAGCCTGGCATGCGAGCTTTGAACGACTTGGTGCTGGCTGCCTTCAGGTATGCTGTGTGTGACACTCTTCCATCGAACCTGGCAATTCACAACTGTCGCATACTGCTTTTTAATCGATCCCAAGGACATCTCGTCGATGTATCCATTCTTCATGCTGGAGACTGTGTTCACTGAGGAGGACGAGCAGAGAAGACAAAAGAAATACACAGCGAATGAAATGCAAAAGACTCGGTGAGTCTATCCCACGCGGTCATCCTCATATAATATTGCAAGAGAGAATACATATCAAGAACGGGTCGAGTCTAACAGACTCGTCCGTTCGTAACAACCACGATTACACGTTCGTCAGTCCTCAGATACTGAGTTGATTATCCACAATCCCCCCCTCAATGAAGTGTCTGAGGAATGGTCGTTAAACCAATGCCGGTACGGAGGAATTCAAATCTGTCTTTTGGGAATGGTTTGGTGAAGATATCAGTCAGCATGTCGTGGGTTCCTAGGACAGTAGTGGAGTTTTAGAGCTCCACTTTGGACTAAATCACGAACGAAGTGATATTGGAGGTCTACATGTTTGCTGCGTTTGTGGAAACATCCGTTTTTGGTTAAGCAAATACAACCATTGTTGTCGTTGTAGAGGATCGGGTTCGGGAGTTGAATTCTGAGCTCGTTGGAAAGTGTTGTGAGCCAAACGTGTTCTTTTGCTGCTTGGCAGACAGCAATGTATTCTGCCTCTGTGGAAGAGAGAGCTATGGACTTCTATTTGGTAGAGGTCCATGAAATTGGACCAGCAGAGAGGAAGTATATGAAACCAGTGGTTGATCTGCGATCATCAATGTCTCCAGCCCAATCGGGCGTCTGCGAATCCCATAAATTGGGGAGAGTGAGCATGATAGGAAATCCCGAAGTGAGCAGAGCCTTCGAGATAACGAACTTACGAAGGACTCGTTGAGCTGCGTGCCAATGCTGAATACCAGGATTAGTCATGAATTGTGCGAGGCGTGTGATAGCCATTGCAATGTCGGGTCTAGTACAGACCATGGCGTACATTAGGGATCCCACAAGACTGCGATAGGGGATGGACGACATTGCAGTACGTTCTTCATCAGTGCTGGGACTCATGTCCTTGCAAATTTTGACGTTGAGGTCCATAGGTGTACTGACAGGAGTGCAATTTGCCATATTGTATCGTTGGAGCATTTGATGAATGTATCGTTGAGCATTTGATGAATGTATCGTTGGAGCATTTGATGAATCCATGTGGTGCCGAGATCAATGGAACGATGGACCTGTATGCCGAGACAGTAGTGTAATGGCCCGGAATCTGTCATGGAAAAATTGGATTGGATGTCGATTTTGAAGAGTTCGAGTCGAGAGAGATCGTTGCAAAAGACGATCAAATCATCAACGTAAAGAGCTACAACTAAGAAAATGTCTGTGGCGTGGCAGACATAGAGGCTGGAGTCACTGTAACAGTGATTGAAACCGTGATTGAGGAAGTATTGGTCGATTTTTAGGTACCATGAGCGACTGGCTTGTTTCAGACCGTAAAGAGCTTTTCTTAAGCGACAGACTTGATGAGGAGGGTGATGAAAGCCTGGAGGGGGGCGAAGATAGATCTCTTTAGTAAGATCACCATGAAGAAATGCTGTTTGCACATCAAGTTGATGAATGTGCATGCGATGGAGGGTTGCCCAGGTGATCAGTAAGCGAATGGAAGCAATGCGGACGACTGGGGCGAATGTATCGGAGTAGTCTATACCTTCTTGTTGGCTGAAGCCCTGTGCTACTAGCCTTGCTTTGAATCGAGATAACTGACCGTTAGGGGTATACTGATGCGGAATATCCATTTGCTGCCAATTGCATGGCGTCCAGGCGGGAGGTCAACTAAATCCCAGGTATGATTCTATTGAATTGAGAGAAACTCATCGCCCATTGCTTGTTCCTATGCGAACAAGTGAGGAGATGCTTGGGCTTCTCGTAGGCAGGTGGGTTCAGTGGGTGGAGGGAGAGTGGCGATGAAGGAGGTTTCATCGAAGCGGGTGGGTGGCTGTCGAGGCCGGGAAGAGCGTCGAAGGATGTCGTCGAGAAGCTAGGAAGGCGTTGGGTCAACGGGCCGGATGTCAATGTGCAAGGCAAGAGAAGATGTGCTGCACGGAGTACTGGACGGGACTATGCAATTGGTCGAGACGAGGGGACTCTGGAGAGATTGGGTTGGGGAATCAATGGTTGGTTTCGCAGGAAGGATGGTGGGAAGACGTCGATCGGGGAATGGGTGGAGGAGGAGAGATCGGGTGAGCTCGGCATGGGCGACATGTGTCCATTTGTGGAGGTGTCCAACACGACCACGAGGGGCAGTGTTATGTTGGGGAAGACGGGGTCGTCGGTGGTGGTATCGGTGGCATTGGTGTCTACCGTTTTCCCTGTGACAGGTGGTGGGGAGTCTTCAACAAAGAGAACGTCATTTGAAAAATACACGTGGCGGTTCGTGGGATCATAGATTTTGTAGCTGCGTCCATGAGTGGCATAGCCACCAATGAAGAGGTCGTGTCGACCACGTGGAGCAAGTTTGGTGTGTTGATCTGAAGGCACATGAGTGAACACATGGCAGCCAAAAACTCCGAGATGAGTGACATTTGGCTTACGACCATGCCAGAGTTCATAGGGGGTCCTGTCGCTCAGAGAGGAGGTGGGAACCCTGTTGAGTATGTAGACGGCGGTGCATGTAGCTTCAGCCCATAGGAATCGCAAGACTTGTTCATGATGGAGCATGCAACGTACCATGGAGAGAATGTCTTTGTTCTTTCTTTCTAAGATCGGATTTTGTTCAGGGGTGTTGGGGATGGTGAATTCACGGTGAATTCCTACTTCGAGGTAGATTTGATTGAAGGCATAACTTTTACATTCGCCTCCATTGTCAAAGCGTAGGTGCTTGATTGTTTTGCCGGTAAAGAGCTTTGAAGGCTTTGAATTCAAAAAGTACTTCGTCTTTGTGAGAGAGGAAGGCAATGAAGATATAGCGGGAAAATCCATCTATGAAAGTGGCTAAGTACTTGGATCCGCCGAGAGATTGGATGGGGAGAGGTTCGCAGAGGTCGGTGTGGATTCAGTGGTGTGGATTCAGTGGTGCGAATTCCATGATGGTGAGTGAAGGGCTCTTGATGATCTTTGCCAAAGACACAACGAGTGCAAAGTTCAAGGTCCTTGCCTGGTGTGTATTCAAATCCTTCTATGTTTGGCCATCCGCTCCAGTTTCTTGGAGCTTACGTGCCCGAATTGTCCGATGCCACAGTGCATCATGTCGAGCTTTTGCAACCGTAGCAAGAGCTTGGGAAGAAGGATGTTGGTAGCAGGTGATGGCATCAAGCATGTATAGACCGTTTGTTTTGGTGCCTCAAGCATAGATAGCATTTTGTCGAAGGAGTAGACAGCGACCAAGAGAGAATTGAATGGTAAGTCTGCGACTATCGAGAGTACCAATAGAGAGAAGATTCTTGGCTAGCTCGGGTACATGGAGGACAACCTGGATCGTGGCTTGTTCTCCATTCTTGAGGAGGATGTGGACAACTCCATGTCCAATTGCTTGAATGTGACCATTGTCGCCTATGACAATGTCGCATGTGTGGAAAAGTGAGTGGTATGAGAAGAAGGCTTGCCTGTCAAAGCACATAAGACAAGTTGCTCTAGAATCAGGATACCAATGGTGGTCCGGACTTTGCTTGTGAGTCCCCTTGGATGTCAGAGCAAATTCGATTGTCTTGGGTTGGTCTGCTTCCCTGCGAAGCGTCGCCACAAGAGCTTTGGGAGTTGAATCTCCTATAGCTTGCACTAAATGAATGCGCAACTGATCTTGCATCTTGAGATCCTCATCCCGTTTGGGGTAATCTCGTGCATAGTGTCCATTTTCGGTGCAGTAGTAGCAAATGCATTCCACGCACCTGTCTCATGTGAGCCTGTTGTTGATTGAAGGTCTCTCTAAAATGCCAAAAGACCTGGTCGGAGTAGTTGGGTGCATTCCATGTATTCTTGGGTGGGTTGATAGAACCTTTCTTGGGACCGTAGCTAGATCCCCCTGGTGCTAGTCCTCCTATCAGAGCGTGATCCATGGAGACTTTTCCATGTTTGCGCCGTGCATCTTCTTGGAGAAGTCGAGTGGTGACATTGCGAACAGTAACATTGTCATTGCGACCTTTAATAGTCATGACGAGTGGGTCAAAATATGGTGGCATGCTCCCAACTATTGTAAAGGCCAGTAGGGACGGGGGTACAGGTGCTCTTGCTGCATCGAGTTGGCAAGCAAGGGCTTTGAGTTTCTTGATGTGAGGAGCAACTGGCTCTCCTTCTTTCAAGTTCCAATTGTTGAGTCATCATTGCATGGTGAGGATGTTCCCAACATTGCGTTCTTCGTATATGTCACGTGGAGTTTCCCATGCATCACGAGTAGTGGCGCAGTCTTGGACCTGACTGGAGGGAATGTCGCCTAAAGTCAAGCAAATAATGAGTTTTGCTTGTCTTTCTCGTGCTTGGAAGGCCAAAGATTCTGGACTAGGACCTGCAGGAGGTGTGGTGGGAGATATGACAGGAGGTACAAGTGTTTGAGAAGAAGCAGCTGCAGGTGTCGGACTTACTACAAGATTGGAAAATCCGCTTCCAGCATTAGGACATGAGGATGGGACGAGGCACTATGGTTTTCAAGAGAGTTGGGATCTTGTTCTTCCCCTGTGACAATTCACCAGAGTGCCTTCTTTTCAAGAACCATTCTGACCTTCCATTTCCAAAGGCCATAATTGGTTCCTTTGAGTAGTTCCAATACTCGGGAATTCAGGAGTGCTCGTGGGAGTGCTATGGGGTCGAAGGCCATGGGGAGTTTGGTGAATTGAAAACTGAGGATGTAGATGATGATGACTAGCAAGCTTGAGCGGAATGTGAGGCATTCAGAGGGTGTGTGGGCCCATAACCTATGTGAGCAACTGGGAGGATGAGTAGAGAAGACAAAATAAATACACAGCAAATGAAATGCAAAAGACTCGGTGAGTCTATCTCACGCGGTCATCCTCATATATTGCAAGAGAGAATACATATCAAGAATTGCAGGTCGAGTCTAATAGACTCACCCGTTCGTAACAACCACGATTACACATTCATCAGTCCTCAGATACTGAGTTGATTATCCACAATTTCTCCATAGTCAGATCTCACATCACATCACCAAAATCTAGGTCCCTACTTGCCGTTGTAGAAGTGGCTGCTGTGGCTCGGGCTGCTCTTCTTGTCTATGTACCACTTGAGCATCCTTGGGAGTGGTCTGCTCTGCTCTGCATGTGTTGGTTCGGTTGTGCTTGCTCGAGGGAGTCTACATTTGTTGGTGGAAGGTACAGGCCGTCACCAGCTTCATGAGAAGAGCTTTGAGAGTGTACATGTTTGGAAATTGTGCATGGCTGCCTTGTAGGAGTCCCTGAAGTTTGAACTGAGTCCTATTGACAACGTTTTGCTTGTATACCCAAAAGCGCAGTAGCTGTGTGTGTCGCCATACCATTCAACTTTGTGTCTTTCAAGGTTCAATTTTCATTCGTAAGAAAAGGTGACGAATTGTTTTATTCGCATTCTTCTCTTTGTTGAACTGTCATTTCATGTGATCGTATCATGAATTTGTTGAAAGACTATAAATAGTAATTTGTTTGCATGTCAAGCCTACCGTTTTAAAGCTCTCGGCATTTTACTTGTAGTCTCGCCATTTTAAAGTTCGATCCTATTGTTTCAAGCTCTTGCCATTTCACTTGTATTCTTGGATCTGTGCTTTTGCCTCATAGAGATGCAACTTTCACATGCTACGACCAGTTCATTTTTCAACACGGATAACTATTTTGTGGTTGAGTAGGCAAGGTTTGTCATTGGGTTCTTGCTTTCTCTTGTACCATGCAGTCCATTAAGTGGCATTTCTTCTCTCCTTGATTTTGTTTTGACGAGGTTGCAATCCAAAGAGTGGCATTGGCTCTCTTAGCATTAACCAATGTGAAAGCCTCGACCAGATCATAAAAACCTCTTTCATTGTGAGTTGAACACTTTTGTAGAGCTTCTTCTTTCTCTCAGATGGTAGCTCCTCATAGTTGCTTTGCCGAGTCGAATCACGTAGGCCATATTCCT
Organism: Dipteris shenzhenensis; assembly: GCF_047967505.1. NCBI lineage: Eukaryota > Viridiplantae > Streptophyta > Polypodiopsida > Gleicheniales > Dipteridaceae > Dipteris > Dipteris shenzhenensis. Next base: position 36,433,280 of record NC_141598.1, on the reverse strand, counting down.
TGGTTTCGAAGAATGTGTCATTCTTGAAAAGAAAGGGCACCATTTGTGTATTTGACTTTATTATTTTAGTTGAGGTACCCGATGGTCCAACCAAAGGTGATCTAAAACAAGCTTTTGTACATGTCAGCCAAGTGTCACGTTTGGGATATGGAACTTATTTTTTCTTTTGTTATCAAATGTTCACAAAGAGCTTTCCTATGATTGGAGGTGTTAGGAATTTCACATTTCATGAATATTAATGCTAATTTGATCGAGCACATTTGCAAGGCATGTGGAGGTGTTTGTGTTAGCAAAGACCCCCTTCACCCTTATTGCTTCTCTTGCAAAAGTCTCCAATCTATTGTGCAAGTTCCTTCTCTTACTGGAGACATTGTGCGGCATGGAGGTGAACAAGTGCCGGTCCACATTAGAGGGCCATATGTGGACATTGTGCTTTGTTTTCCTTTCCCCTTTCTCAAATTGTATGAAGAAGATTTGATGATGGCTAGAAGCAAGTTGAGGACTTGTAAACATAGTGGGAGCTTCACTGTTAATAGCAGCTCCGACTTTGTTATTGCATTTGAGTCAAATGCATGATTTATTTTCACTCTCTTCATGAGATGTATGTTTTAGGCTATGAATAATAAAGCATAAAATTGGTTTTACTTCTGATTGTACTGTTTAAAATTCTTCTCAATTCAAGTCACAATTATAACGTAACTTCAAAAGTTAACATGGACATTGAACAACTTCTTCAACAAAAACAATTAGCTGCGGATACAAGTTTTCTAATTTCAAATCCAATGAACATGAACATTCTAATGTGCCTTGTAAAATTTTTCCCAACTCTTACATATGAGCAATTGGAGCCATATTTGACATCAAACGCTTGTAACACTCCATGGCACATCTTTGCCTCAATACAAAAAGATTGCAGCTTCACAATTGATAGCGTAAAACGATTTGCTATTAAATCTGTAGCCTCTCGTGCATTGATTGTTGACATCCTTCAATGCTTTGATTGAATGTTTGGGTCACCTTTTACTTTGTTGTGTTATGGCGGTGCTCATCCCCCTCTGCTCTTTCTTCCTCCATTCCTAGCTATAGTACTTCCTGTAGTGGCTGCTCATCCCCCTCTGCTCTTTCTCCCTCCATTCCTAGCTACAACACCTCCTGGAGCAGCTGCTCATCCCCCTCTACTCTTTCTCCCTCCATTCCTAGCTACAACACCTCTTGGAGCTTCTCTCAAACTTCAGTTGCACCCTCTATACCTTCTCCCTCTCTCTCCCTCTATCGGAGCTACTCTCTCCCTCCAAGCTGCACTTTCTAGTCCACTATTGCTGTTGTGACCTTTGTACAAGCATGGTGAGGAGACCATACATGTACTCTATGTCCCACAGGAGCAAAAATGCAGTGGGTGAATGGGTGCCTTGCACCTACAACTTGAATGATTGGATAGTCATTAGCCCACTAAGCATTCCCTAATTCATTCCTTATGAGGCCCTTTTGAGACCCCAATTCTCCCCTAATGTGTTCACTTTGCTACTATAAAGATGTGAGGCATGGAAAGATTCCTTTACTATCTTCAAAGAACATGCAAAAGAATAAAAAAACAAAATAATATTGAAAAGCATCTGTGTGGCAATGTATGGTGTGGCATCTGTATTGGAAACCATCCCACCAACGAGTTTGCTCACATTTGGGCAAGGCCCACACCCTATTGCATGCATTATGCACAATGGGGGAACCATGATACATCCTAGCGTCGTTATCCCAAGGTCTTTCCCCAATTGATGTACGAGCAGCAACCACCTCTTACCCTACCTGCACCTGCAAATCTATCCCATCTAGCAACACAAGGAGCTAGTCTTGCCATCCTAGGGCAATTTGGGGCTCAAAAGCTCCCATTACTCCCACCCATGCTGGGACCTCAAACCCCACTACCACAAATCACTCCCATGAATCAAGAATTGGAGGAGGAACTACCTAGTCATTTGGAAGAACCATTATGCACTAGGTATGGAGTTGATCACTGCTATAAGGATTGTTCAATATGGAGACCAATAGCACCAGCTACTACTGCACCTAAGAATGCAAGTCTTAATCTTCTCAGCATTGAGAAAGGCCAAGTGTCCTTGGGACCCCTAAATGTAATTACAAGGGCCCAAGCTAAGGCACTCAGCACAAGGAACTTCATAAGTAGGCCAAAAGAGATAAGGCCAGTACATCCCAGCCTAGAGGGGTAAATAACAAGGATGTAGTTTAAGGTGGGGAAAGGCTCTAACAAAGTGATTATTCAAGATGGGTCCAATGAGGACACAACCACCTTCTCCACCTCATCCTCTTCTAGCCATACTCCCTCACCTGATAACTACTTCAATCAACCACCAAGGAGAGGGGATGACACTTGGGAATAATTGAATACTAGAAAACCTATGACCCTAAAGGTTAGGGTGGATACCTAGATCTTGTCATTGAGAAACAATGCCTCGCCGAGGCACAATAGATGGTGTGTGACTGCCAAGTAAAAGTTTGAGCAACATATAAGCTAGCAAGGGGCTAGAAACCATTCACCCTAACTACCAAACCTTCAATGGAGCCCCTAAAGTGCATCCCATACTCAAAAGCGTAGATGAGGAACAGTCACAAGGCTCATCTCAGCAGGAACTTCACTCCTAAGGCATAAGATGTTTGAGGAGGACCCCACATGACACCAAGCAAGAGAAGAGGACAACATGTCCTTTCACGGGTATGAAGAGCCACAATTGGTTGGTGGTGAAGCAATCACACAACCCTGAGATATAGCTAGACTAGTTGCATTCCAGTCCACTGAGATCAAGATGCCCATCATGACACTATTACGGGGTAACCCCACTTTATGGAGAGATCTCTTGGATTGGATGAATGTGAATAGTAGCTCGTGACCCCACTAATCCTAAGATGGTCAAACCCCCAAACAAACCCCAACACTTCCCTATTAACAAATTGGGCCAATACTTCAAAAGTGATGACACCAACACAACACTTCCCTTCTCCTACCAAGGTAAGAGTGTGACTGCAATCTTGGATGGTGGAGCTGGTGTAAGCATAATCATTATAAGTAGTGCTAGGCTAAGTGGGTACAACCCAAGATGGATAGCACAAACCTCATAGTCAAATGGGCTAATGGAGCAATAGCCTAGCCTCTCAATAGGAGTTCTAAGGGACATCACAACTAAGACCTTCGGTATGACCTACCATGTGGTTTGTTGTAATGGACTTCCCCAACCAACTGGATGGCTATGACATCATATTAGGTAGACCGTTCATGCGAACTATAGGATTGGTGTGGGGGCTAAAGGCCACTATACCTTAACCCCGGTTATGTACAATACTCAAACACATATACATGGATGACATAGAAGATTAGGGTGTTTTGCACCCACCAAAAGTTGTGTTTCTCTCTCTTCTGGCTCGCCCTCTCTCTCACCTTCTTCCATTCTACTTCCGTTGTTGAGATCTCTCAATTGGTATCAGAGCGCAAGTGTTCTAGCTAAACCCGAGTGTGAGCCCAGAGCCCGAAGTCTGCTGCTGCTGCAGCTTTGTGGGAGGAAGGACAATCTCCATTGTTTGACTTTACCTACATTCTGTTGTGTAGAGACCTTGCAAAAACCTTTGGAAAGTTCTCTGAGTGGTTTTTTGCAGCTGATAGGTGGTTTTGAAGAAAAAAGATGATCCCCGTGTTCCTTTCGATGATTGAGGGTCCATACTGGCCTGTAGAGGCAACCATTGCCTGCTTTTGGTGTCCTTTGCACTGTGGGAGTTCAAAAATACCTTCATTCTTGAATTTGGCATCATTTTTTTGGATTTCTGATTCACTATCTTTGCTTTGATGTTTTTCTGGTAATGTGTTGGAACTTCAGTTTGAAGCAACCATTCATAGATTTATCAATTCCAGTGGACTCAAGAGTCCTAAAACTTATGTGTTGCTCATCACTTGCACTTCGATGGTGTTTACAAATAGATCTATTTGCAAAAACACTTTTTGGCCCGTATGTTGGACCCGGTGATTGGGACCATGGTTTCTAAAACCGTCTATTCCACTGCATTTCAGAGGTCTTAAAGCCCCTACTTGTTAATTCTTGCACAATTCCATGGAGATTTGGAGAAGTTTCGTCTCTCTAAGGCATCGATTCGTTTGTTTCATTGTAAAAAGTCCATTCAAAGGTTCAAACCTTTGATTTTTTTATTATAGGTCAATTGCAAGGGTTGACTCCCCGTTTCCCATTCATCGGTTGGGATTTTGGAGTTCTAGTAAAAGAGAGATATTTATATCAAAGGTTCAAACCTTTGATTTTTTTATTATAGGTCAATTGCAAGGGTTGACTCCCCATTTCCCATTCACTGGTTGGGTTTTTGGAGTTCTAATAGAAGAGAGATATTTATAGATTTTCTTATTGAGTATGATTATGCAGTGACACCCATGTTTTGGGGCATCTCAAGCTCTATTTTCACAAACAATCATTGCCATGGGGCCATGATATGTTGGATATACCTTATGCAGATCACTTTGGTTGCAATTTGAGCCGTGTGCTCATTCGTGGTTTGCAATGGGTTGTAGTGGACTCTTTATAGGCCATTTGGATGCATTGCGATCCTTGTTGGATGTGTTGATAGGCTCAAATTGCCTTGTGGGATGCTTTATTGATGGACGTTTAGCACACAGATGCTATTTTATGCTGAGGAATGGCTTTGACATATTGCAATGGTGGATGAACAGGTTGTGCTATGATATTTTGGATGAGATTTTGTTGATGCATATGCTCATGGACAACATTTATGCTTGAGGCATTTCGACACTTATTGGCATTGGGATTGCCATTTTTTGCCATTGTAGTTGGCATTTTCTTTTGGGCCATATTTGCTCATATGGATGCATAGTATATCACATGAGTCAGATGCATTTTGATGCTTTGAGCCATTGAGTTTTGGTGATATTACCTTCCATTTTGGCATACATATCTGGGTGCACCTAGTATTTGGTGTGATTTCTCTCTTGCAGACACTAGCGTTTGGGATTTTACTTTATTTGCATCATGACATCCTCTTCCATGTCTGAAAAGGAGTTTTCGATATCAAAAAGTTTGATGGGCCAAACTTTTCTTTGTGGAAAGAACAGATAAGGGATGCGCTTATTGAAAAGAAGCAGATTAAACCCTTAACAAGGATTGAAGCTAAGCCTACACATATGTCTGAGGATGATTAGAATGAGTTGGATGCATTAGCAAACTCTATTGTTAGAATTCATCTTGCAGAGTCAATTTCATAGTAGTAAATGATTAGACTACGAAAGATTTGTGGAATAAATTATGTACCACTTATGAGAAGGAAACTGCTTCTAATAAAGTTTACCTCATGAAAGGGCTGTTTGAGCTATAGATGAAGGAAGGGTTCTCCATTGATTTTCACTTGAATGAATTCAATATTATTTGCAGCCAGCTTCAGACTCAGAGGATGAATTTTGATGCGGAGACTAAGGCAATATTTCTCTTATGTTCATTGCCATCCTCATGGGATACCTTCCATACAGCTATCAGTAACTCTGCACTTGGTGGAGGACTGAAGTTTGATGATGTTGTGGGGGTAGCTTGTTGGCCGAGGAGACTAGATGGAGTTCTATGGATGGCAACAAGTTGGATGCAGCCTTAAATGTGCAAAGAGGAAGATCACAATTTAGGGGGAAGTCCCAAGAAAGAGGGAAGTCTCGTAGCAAATCTAGGGCATGGAACATTAAGTGTTACCATTGTGGCAAGAAGGGCCACATGAAAAGGATTTCTACAAGCTGAAAAGAGAGCAAAAGTATAAGAAAAAGAATGCAAATTGGGGTGCAAATAAGAAGGAAGAAAGTCCAAGGGAGGGTAAAGGAAAAATTAAGATCGAGGAGATTAATGCAGTCACTGATAATAGTGACAATGACATTCTCTTCATGTCTAGTCTACCTACACACTTGCTTACCACTTCAAATGATGCATATTCCCAGGATTGGATTTTGGATTCTGGTGCTTCATTCCATGTTACTCCCCATAGGGAATGGTTCTCCACTTATGACAGTGGAAAGACAGGTTGTGTGCATCTTGGAAATGACTATGCATGTGACATAGTGGGAGTAGGTGACGTAAAGTTTTCTTTTGCGAATGGGTCTGCATTTGTTTTGAAAAATATAAGACATGTGCCTAAACTAACCAAGAGTCTTATTTCAACAGGTCAACTAGATCATGCTGGTTTTCACACCACCTTTGGTTTTCAGAGTTGGAAAATTTAGAAGAGCTCTATGGTTTTGGCAAGAGGTGCCAAGTGTGGGACATGGTATTCCTTACAAGTACCAGGGGTGTCTGATCATGTTGTTGCAATAACCAAGCAACCAAGTACTTTTTGTGGCATTGCCAGTTGGGGTATATAAGCCAGAATGGAATGAAACTCTTATGCATTTGGGTTATGTACCACATTTGAGCTTTTCTGACTTTGAATTTTGTGAGCACTGTCTCTATGGGAAGCAGACTAAATCAGCCCATAAAATAAGGGGAGAGAAAGGACTTGAAAGGCTTGATTTGGTGCATTCAGACATATGTGGTCTCATGCCTACATGGTCATTAGGTGGGGCTGAATACTATGTGACATTTATTGATGATGTTATCTCTCATGACTTTCAGCATTTTTGTGATACACATGGGATCAAGAGGGAGCTCACATCCCCTCGTACTCCAGAGAAAAATCCAGCATCAGAACAGATGAACCACACCATTCAAGAAAGGTTGCAATGTATGCTTTCCAATGCAAGTCTTTTTGGTGGTTTTTGGCTGAGGGAATGAAGATTGTAGTGCATGTGATCAATACATCACCTAGTAACAGTTTGGATGGTGATATTCCTAAAGAGGCATGGAGTGGCAGGAAGCCCTCTTACTCTCATTTGCATATATTTGGGTGTGAGGCAGATGCACATGTGCCAAAAGAGCTTTGAAAGAAGCTAGATCCTAAGTCTAGGAAATTCATCTTTTAGGTTATGGTGAAAGTGGAGAGATGGGCTATCATCTCTGGGATCCAAAAGCAAGAAGATCATACGAAGCCATGATGTGGTCTTCAATGAGAAGAAGATGCATAAGAAACCCATGAGGGATGTGGAAATGAGGAGAATGGCACTTTGCAGGATGTGAATCCACCCACATATGTAGATAGACTACAAGCTATCCATGCATCGAATGTGTAGGAAATGGTGCCACTAGGTACACAATCAAGGGCAAATGATGGATCATCTATTGGTGGAAATGATGAGCCAATTGTGGCTGATATACAAGTGGGACAACAAGCTGAAATGCCCTTGAGAAGGTTAGCTAGAGTGTCTAGACCGCCTGAGAGATTTGTTTCAAGGGCAGACTATGTGATGCTTACCGATTGTGGGGAGCCTTCTTGCCATAGGGAGGCTATGATGCACAAGGATTAGCACAAGTGGGAGTATGCTATGCAATCAGAGATGAATTCACTCATGAAGAATAAGACTTGGGACTTGGTTTATTTGCCACATGGAAAGAATGCATTACCATGTAAATGGGTCTACAAGATGAACATCACAGGTGATGATGTGCCTAAGTACAAGGCCCATTTGGTTTCTAAAGGGTTCAAGCAAGGCAAGTGTGTGGACTTTGATGAGATCTTCTTTTTAGTTGTGAAGATGACCACACTTAGATGTGTACTTGGACTTATGATAGTAGAGGATATGGAGCTTATGTAGATGGATGTCAAGACAACTTTCTTCTATGGAGATCTGCATGAGGAAATTTACATGGTACAACTAGAAGGATTTGAAGAAAAGGGCAAAAAGCATTTGGTTTGCAAGATAAAAAAGAGTCTATATCGACTTAAGGAAGTGCCTAGAGAATGGTATGAGAATTTTGATGCTTTCATTTGGTCCCAAGGTTTTAGAAGAAGTGAGATTGATCACTGCCTCTACACTAAAAGGGTTAAGGATAATAGCCTAATACTCCTAGCACTTTATGTGGATGATATGCTATTGGCTAGCAAGAACACTTATGAGCTAGATGAATTGAAGGCTAAGTTGCATGAGGCCTTTGACATGAAGGATTTGGGACCTGCATGTCATATTCTTGGTATGCACATCACACGTGACTAGAATAGGTAACTCCTTTGGCTTTCACAAAAGGAGTATGTTACAAAAGTGTCGCAGCGTTTCAATATGGAGGGGGGGAAGGAAGTAACTACTATGTTGCCTCCATATGTGAAACTGAGTCAGGCAGATAGTCCCAAATTAGATGAGGAGAGGGCCATGATGGCCAAGGTTCCTTATGCATCAGCATAGTTGGGAGTCTTTTGTATGCTATGATAGCTACATGACATTGCATTTGCAGTGGGAGTTGTTAGCCAATATATGCCTAATCAAGGAAAGAGCCATTGGGAGGTAGTTAAGTGCATCATGAGGTACATGAAGGGTACCAAGGAGATATGTATCTACTTTGGTAGAGGAGAGATGTGTGTACTTGGGTACACATATTTAGACTATGCAGGGCATGTGGATAGCAGGAGATCCACTTCTGGTTATGTGTTCACCTTTGGAGGTGGTGCAATGTCGTGGATGTCTCATGCATAGAAGTGCGTTGCTTTATCTACCATAGAGGCTGAGTATGTTGCAGCCACAGAGAGTTGCAAGGAGGCTATATGGCTTGATCGGCTAGTGGGAGACTTGGGGATTCATACAAGTGTACCGACATTGCATAGTGATTCCATGAGTGCTATTCAGCTCGCACAGAATCTGGTCTTTCATGCAAAGACCAAACAAATTGAGGTCATGTACTATTTCATCAGGGAGGTACTTGAGGACAAGCGCATAGAGGTTGTCAAGGTTCATACAGATGATAACCTACCAGATATGCTAGCGAAGAGTCTACTTAGTCAGCGGTTTGAGTATTGACATGTATTGATCGGCATTGGATAGTATGCTCATTAGATGTTCTCCCTTAAAGGCACATTGGCCTTTAAGTGGGAGGTTGTGGGGGTTAAAGGCCATTGTACTTGCACCCCAGTTACGTACAATACTTAAGCACATATATATATGGATGACATAGAAGTGCTCTGAACCCACAAAAACTTGTGTGGCTCTCTCTTTTGGCTCTCCCTCTCTCTCACCTTCTTCCGTTCTGCTTCCGTTGTTGAGATATCTCAATTGGTCCATGACCGAATCTCAAATAGAATATATTTAAGAATGAGCAAGTCATGAGGGTGGATGTCCAAACTTGGAAGGCTCACCCTATGTCGGGAATCTATTTGCAGCTAAATTTGACACCACCAATAGGTTGGCATCGGTAAATGTATTCAATGCTTAAAAGAAAGAAGAAAATGAGAAGAGTCCTAAAGACTCTTGGTGTGCTCCTTTACTAGAGTTTGGACACTTAATAAATTGGATACATAGACTAGCTGCAATAGATCCACCAATTGTTAACAGAACCCAATTTATGGACATTGATAATGATAAACCTACCACCATTATGACTTTTTATACCATAATAGTGGCACTACCTAATCCCATTGATACTAAGGAGACAGATATTACTCCATCTCAAATTTGGGTAGAGCTAGCATCAACAGGTGCAACATGCCAAATATAGGCCTTGTTGGATATTCAAGAAAACATGCCAAATATGGGCCTTGTTGGATGTTTGAGCAAACAACAACACCATATCCTAGGAAACATTAAAACATCTCGGCCAGGTACTCCTTCAATTTGTGATTCTAAAATTCAATCCATAGGAGGTACCTCAATTAAGGTTGTGGGTTCTTTAATGATGAATGTTTCAATGGATAATCATGTTGTGCCTTGCAAGTTTTTTGTAACTCTTATGGTACCTTAATGGAAGCCACAATTCTTGGTAAAAGCTAGATTCAAGACACTCGCAAAGGGTTTTTTAGTGCCATCAAGATGTGCCAAGCACTACCAATTGGCCCAACATTCAAGCATCAACATCAAGTACCTCACCACCAACCAAAACGAAGAGAAGAGCAACTAAGCAAGTGTGGTCCCAAAAAAATCTACTAGAGGCCCAAGGGTACTTTGAAGATGATTCATACATTTGGGTTCCAACAAACCTTGACATCAAAAGCCACCCCAATATGGAAACAAAAAACCTGCACATCAAAGAGCAAAATGATGCCATCCAACAAGGAAGGTACAATACCATTGGGTTCCCACACCTAGAGCTATTACCTTGGAAACACTTATATTTGGGTCCCAAAGGTACTACATGCAATAAGATCACCCCCATCATTTTCCAACAACAATAACAATGTGCTCGATAAATAGGAGAAGAAAGAATGGAGGCCCAATCCTCTAAATCGTCATCATCAATAGAAGAGAGGCAAACACCAAATTTGGGCCTATTGATTATGAAAAATCAAGGCAAAGATTGGAGAGCAGAATCACAAGAACCTACCTTAGAAAAGGTAGGAAAAGGTAGAACCACAAGAACCTATTCTCAAGGACAAGGTTAAAGAACCAATAAAGGAGGATCATGCACCAAGGATATCCTCTACCTCCTATCACATAGTCACACAAGAACCTACTCGCAAGAACCTACTTGACCACCAGTCCACTGAAATGCCTTTGAATTCATGACATCATCTTCAAGGCAAATGGCAGATGCACAAGAATCTATCTTCAAAAAAGAGATAGTAGCACAAGAACCTCCATGAAAAGAATGAAATCTAATTTGGAAGCTACACAAGAGCTTTCCTTAGTAAGAAATTTGGCATCAAGCTTGTGATAGCTACACCTGTCACACCAACCATGCTAGACATATTGGTGTTGGGATATCTCAAGGTGTATGCCTCAGGCACACCTTATGTTTCTATGTGTGAGTGCTAGAGGCACAGTTAGGTGCCCACAAGCACAGTTAGGTGGTGGAAAAGCCACATAGGATGATTGAGTGAATCTAGGAGCAGATTGAGGAGATGATTGTGGAGCTTTGAGGTCATCAGTGATGTCAGTGACCTTGTATGAGGTGCCTACTTAAGGACCTCTTTCTTCTTCATTCCAATATGCAAGTATTCTGATTTTGTGTCCACTCTACTCTTTCCTTTCAGTGTTCCAACATGGTATCAAAGCCATTTGATCCTCCTTGAGCCCTAGTTAGGTGCCACATCATCATCTTCTTCTTCACCTCCATCTTCCACCTTCCCTTCCAAAATCGATTTTGGAAGTGCAAGTTCTCTTCAAACCTGCATTCTCAGCATCTCATCCTTCAGGAGAGTCTTCCCAAGGGCAGGGCGAATCTGCAGAACAAGCTACACGACTTATCTCGCCATCTTCTGGGCGGCATTGTCTCAGGAATCCGTGACGATTTTTTTCCTGGTTCTCACTGTGGAGAGCTACATTGTCGATTTCCTCTTAAAGGGAGCTGGGCGACATCACGACCTCCCTGCTCAACAAGTTTGAGCTCTTTTGGAGCAGTATTCGAGTAGTTTTCGATGAAAAACCAGTCCATATTTCCTCTACAATGCTGGGCGACGTGGCCGTTTTCTGCGCAATTCCTTTTTGAGGGAGAAGCTCTACCTATTTACCTTTCTCTTCAGTACAAAAGCCCTCTGAATTCCGACCTTTACATAACGATTTGAAGCAGATTTCTGAGTTGCCTCTTTGGCCATGAAAGCTTGACTATGCAAGTCTAAGTTTGACCTTGGACAGTCAAAGTTTGACTGATAGTTTGACCAAGATTTATTTTCAGTCTGCTATGCTCATTTTTCTAGCATCTACTTGGTCATTTCTTGCTTAGACATCTTGCATTTCAAGATTGTTACTCTTTGAAAAGATTACCTTTTATTGCTCATATTTCACCTGTAAGAGAGAAGACACTACCCAATACTTGGGTTAGAGCCTCTCATGGCTTGCTTATGCCAAATATGTGAAAAGCCAAAACATAAAGCAATGTCTTGTTATGCTACAAAGGATGAAAATGCCAACCTGACTTCCTTGTTGAAGATTGCCAAAACAATGGTTGCCAAAAAGGAAGCAACTTCAGAGATCTACCCTCTCATGGCACTTTTATTTGACTCCAAGTACAAGAAAAAGATGAAGGTCAGATACCTAAGATATGCTTCTCTACACAACTATGGAGATGACAAGATAATTGTTCTCTTGAAGGATATGACTTTCAGATCCACTTGTTCTATCATAGTACCATCTTATAAGGCACTAGACACTGCCCATGTGGTAAGACCTTGCCTTGACATGGATATTTTGCCTCCACAAGATGAGGCATCCCATGAAGATTATGCATTTTAAATCATCTCTATGTATGCTCCAGATCTCTCTTTTATGTCAAGGTACTCAGCCTGGATAGTCCTCCAAAATGAATGAAAATAAACTATTGTGTTTTGTGTATTTTGTAAACACCTCTGGTCACCTTATGATGTAGGCCATGTGTATGTTTTGTTCCATGGTACCTCCCACAGACATTGTGTGCATGTACATGTAGGGGAGATAACCATTGGAAGGTCTGTTTGTATCCCTTTCTGTTTACCTTACACCCAAGGGAACCCTTGCTAGCATGAGAACCTAGCCATAGATTTATCCTTGACCACCATGAGATGGCATGAGAAACTATGAGACTAGATGTATCCTTGACATAGCCTGAGGCATTCCCTTGAGGGGGGGTTTGTTGGGATATCTCAAGGTGTATGCCTCAGGCACACCTTATGTTTCTATGTGTGAGTGCTAGAGGCACAGTTAGGTGCCCACAAGCACAGTTAGGTGGTGGAAAAGCCACATAGGATGATTGAGTGAATCTAGGAGTAGATTGAGGAGATGATTGTGGAGCTTTGAGGTCATCAGTGATGTCAGTGACCTTGTATGAGGTGCCTACTTAAGGACCTCTTTCTTCTTCATTCCAATATGCAAGTATTGTGATTTTGTGTCCACTCTACTCTTTCCTTTCAGTGTTCCAA